>NC_091214.1:6748599-6841099 GCF_040958095.1 Procambarus clarkii | reverse complement strand
CCGAATATCATTATTGAAATGTGAACTCCATTTAGCCAAACACAATATCTCCATTACATCTCATAGCATATGAATATTACGGTATACCAGTTTCAACCCTCTATAACACAATGTAACATAACTTTCTACAGACCAAATATCGTTTTTAAATGAAAGTATGACTTAGTCCTTATTCATTACATCTCTCACCATATAAAATATTGGCGTCTACCCCTTTTAGCCCTCTGTAACACAATGTAACGTAACGCAAATCAACTTTTTGCAGTCCAAAATGTCATTTTGAAACGGAAAGTGAGGGTTAGACCATCTCCATTACATCTCTTACCATATAAATAATTGTTGGCCACCCCTTTTAGCCCTCTGTAACACAATGTAACACAACGTAACATATCGCAAATCAACTTTTTGCAGTCCAAAATGTCATTTTGAAACGGAAAGTGAGGGTTAGACCATCTCCATTACATCTCTTACCATATAAATAATTGATGGCCACCCCTTTTAGCCCTCTGTAACACAATGTAACACAACGTAACGTATCGCAAATCGACTTTTTGCAATCCAAAATGTCATTTTTAAATGAAAGTATGACTTAGTCCATCTTCATTACATCTCTCACCATATAAAATATTGGCGTCTACCCCTTTTAGCCCTCAGTAACACATTGTAACGCTACGTCGCGTAACGCAAATCAACTTTTTGCAGTCCAAAAGGTCATTTGAAACGGAAAGTGAGGGTTAGCCCATCTCCATTACATCTCTACCATATAATTAATTGTTGACTACCCCTTTTAGCCCTCTGTAACACAATGTAACACACCGTAACGTAACGCAAATCAACTTTTTGCAGTCCAAAATGTCATTTTTTAAATGAAAGTATGACTTAGCACATCTCTTACCATATAATATTGTCCTCTACCAGTTTTAGCCCTCTAACACAATGTAACGTAACGCAATCAACTTTTACAGCCCAAAATGACATTTTTAAATAAAGTAGGACTTAGTCCATCTCCATTACATCTCCTTCCATAAGAATATTACGGTCTACCAGTTTTAGCCCTCTGTAACACAATGTAACGTAACGGGGAAAATCATCTTTGTCGGATGAGAAAATAACATTATTGAAAATGACATCCGTGTTTAGCCGTTACATCCAAAACACAAGAAAAATATTACCGTTTTTCTTGAGAAACTTATATGTGGAGATCATATCTCCAGAGTCCACACAATAAGCCACACATCACACATCTTCTGTTTTCAAATCGCAGCTCGCATCTAATTTAATTTTTTTTTTTTTTTTTGCAGAAACTATGTTTTGAGATTAAGCTCAATGTCGGCAATTACTATTCGTATCATCAAACTCCTTTCAGTCAACAAAATTCACATTTCATATCGCGTGTGTAGATTAGAGAGAGAAGGCAAACATAGCGTGCAGCTAGTCAAAACTTATCATAACAGATATGATTTCACAGAGTTTTTCAACCTTTGCAAGTTTTTTTCATTGTTATCTCTTCACTCGTGCTAAGTGAGTCAGACAAAAATGTGACATTTCATTTCATTATTAACCATGCAATATGCTATTAGCTAGGTAGTCAAAACATATAACAAGCGTTATTTCACAGGAATTTTTTCTAGCAAATATGATTCCTTTAAGCAGTTCAACACATCAAACACCTCCAGTCTGCGAAATTCCCTTTAGTCAATAATCATCCTTTACAGTATTTCTTGACTAGAATAGCACTCCAAAACATAAGTGGTCATTTTTATTCTCACTGTCGCACTATAGTCAATAATTTGTTTCGCAGAGTGTCAAGTTATGCATAGTGACGAGATTTCATGGTGTGCATAGTTTAAGAGAGTTCACACTGTATTAATTACGGTCATGGATATCTTATGTTATGTTTATGAAGACCATCTCTTCTTATTTTTTTATCATTTTCACGCCCCACAGCTTTACAGTCTTCTCATATTCTTTTTCAAATAAAGTATGTTTACTGTTTTCCAGTAGATCGGCCTCACATTACATATATTAATCAATTTTCAAATTCAGTTCAGTTTCTTTTCAATATCGCAGCTTTGTTGCCCCCACAGCCCGTATCTAGTTCAAGACCTCTTATTATCAATGTCATTAATACGGTTATCATCAACCACGTATTGGATGTCTCTGTCATTCAGTCATCAACGTAGTATGTGTTTAATGAACGTGAGAATCACTTCATGTGCACTCATTTTAGTTTAGTTTAAAGTTTTACATCTTGAATTAATACCGCTATTGGTTAGCTCAGACATTCAGTTAACATCTCAGTAAGTGAAAATCTTTTCATGTGAGCTCATTTTTAGTTTAGGATAAGGTTTTTCCATCGTGAAATGCTATTATCAGTAACCAGGTATTGGATGACACTACCATTCAGTTTACATCTCAGTAACTGTTTACTGAACATTGTTATCCATCCATGCAACCTCATTTTTAGTTTTAAGTTTCTACATCGTAAAAATAAAATATTACTATCACCAGCCGTGTATCGGATAGCTCAACCATTCAGTTAACATCTCAGTAAGTGAAAATCTTTTCATGTGAGCTCATTTTTAGTTTAGGATAAGGTTTTCCATCGTGAAATGCTATTATCAGTAGCCAGGTATTGGGTGGGTGGACCATCCAGTTTACATCTCAGTAACAGTTTACTGAACATAGATATCCCTCCATGGGACCTCATTTTTAGTTTAAGTTTCTCCATCGTAAATAAAAATAAAATATTACTATCATAATCCTTGTATTGACCTGCTCCGGCATTCAGTTTACATCTCAGTAAGTGTTTACTGAATGCAAAATCGCTACATGTGTGGTCATAAGGTTTTCTCATCGTGAAATGCTATTATCAGTAACCAGGTATTGGATGACACTACCATTCAGTTTACATCTCAGTAACTGTTTACTGATCATTGTTATCCATCCATGCAACCTCATTTTTTTAGTTTTAAGCTTCTACATCGTAAAAAATAAAATATTACTATCACCAGCTATGTATCGGTAGCTCAACCATTCAGTTTACAGCTCAGTAACTGTTTACTGAACATAGACATCCCTCCATGCGAGCTCATTTTTTAGTTTAAAGTTTCTCCATCGTAAAAAATAAAATATTACTATCACAAACCATGTATTGGGTGGGTCAACCATCCAGTTTACATCTCAGTAATAGTTTACTGAACATAGATATCCCCTCCATGTGACCTCATTTTTAGTTTAAAGTTTCTCCATCCTAAATAAAAAATAAAATATTACTGTCACAAACTTTGTATTGACCAGCTCCGGCATTCAGTTTACAACTCAGTAAGTGTTTACTGAATGCAAAATCGCTACATGTGTGGTCATTTAGTTTAAAGTTTCTCAATCTTTAAATATTACTATCATCATCAACCATGCATTGCCTGGCTAGTCTTTCAGTTTACATCTCAGTGAGTGTTAACTGAATGTGGAAATTATCACGTGTTAGCATTTAGTTTAGTTTCAAGTTTCAATTAAATACTAACATCATCCCAGTATTGGGCTGTCGGCATTCAGTTACCCACTCGGAGAGTGTTTACTGAACGTCGAAATCATTTCCTGTAGACACATTTTTTACTTGAACCCGTCTCCACTCCAAACCAGTCAGGACCGGCGGTCCTGACTCGGACCGGAGGTCCGGTTTGGTGGAGGTACGGGTTCAAGTAAAAAATGTGTCTACAGGAAATGATTTCGACGTTCAGTAAACACTCTCCGAGTGGGTAACTGAATGCCGACAGCCCAATACTGGGATGATGTTAGTATTTAATTGAAACTTGAAACTAAACTAAATGCTAACACGTGATAATTTCCACATTCAGTTAACACTCACTGAGATGTAAACTGAAAGACTAGCCAGGCAATGCATGGTTGATGATGATAGTAATATTTAAAGATTGAGAAACTTTAAACTAAATGACCACACATGTAGCGATTTTGCATTCAGTAAACACTTACTGAGATGTGAACTGAAAGACTAAGCCGGCCAATGCATGGTTGATGTTGATAGTAATATTTTAAGATTGAGAAACTTTAAACTAAATGACCACACATGTAGCGATTTTGCATTCAGTAAACACTTACTGAGTTGTAAACTGAATGCCGGAGCTGGTCAATACAAAGTTTGTGACAGTAATATTTTATTTTTTATTTAGGATGGAGAAACTTTAAACTAAAAATGAGGTCACATGGAGGGATATCTATGTTCAGTAAACTATTACTGAGATGTAAACTGGATGGTTGACCCACCCAATACATGGTTTGTGATAGTAATATTTTATTTTTTACGATGGAGAAACTTTAAACTAAAAAATGAGCTCGCATGGAGGGATGTCTATGTTCAGTAAACAGTTACTGAGCTGTAAACTGAATGGTTGAGCTACCGATACATAGCTGGTGATAGTAATATTTTATTTTTTACGATGTAGAAGCTTAAAACTAAAAAAATGAGGTTGCATGGATGGATAACAATGATCAGTAAACAGTTACTGAGATGTAAACTGAATGGTAGTGTCATCCAATACCTGGTTACTGATAATAGCATTTCACGATGAGAAAACCTTATGACCACACATGTAGCGATTTTGCATTCAGTAAACACTTACTGAGATGTAAACTGAATGCCGGAGCAGGTCAATACAAGGATTGTGATAGTAATATTTTATTTTTATTTACGATGGAGAAACTTAAACTAAAAATGAGGTCCCATGGAGGGATATCTATGTTCAGTAAACTGTTACTGAGATGTAAACTGGATGGTCCACCCACCCAATACCTGGCTACTGATAATAGCATTTCACGATGGAAAACCTTATCCTAAACTAAAAATGAGCTCACATGAAAAGATTTTCACTTACTGAGATGTTAACTGAATGGTTGAGCTATCCGATACACGGCTGGTGATAGTAATATTTTATTTTTACGATGTAGAAACTTAAAACTAAAAATGAGGTTGCATGGATGGATAACAATGTTCAGTAAACAGTTACTGAGATGTAAACTGAATGGTAGTGTCATCCAATACCTGGTTACTGATAATAGCATTTCACGATGGAAAAACCTTATCCTAAACTAAAAATGAGCTCACATGAAAAGATTTTCACTTACTGAGATGTTAACTGAATGTCTGAGCTAACCAATAGCGGTATTAATTCAAGATGTAAAACTTTAAACTAAACTAAAATGAGTGCACATGAAGTGATTCTCACGTTCATTAAACACATACTACGTTGATGACTGAATGACAGAGACATCCAATACGTGGTTGATGATAACCGTATTAATGACATTGATAATAAGAGGTCTTGAACTAGATACGGGCTGTGGGGGCAACAAAGCTGCGATATTGAAAAGAAACTGAACTGAATTTGAAAATTGATTAATATATGTAATGTGAGGCCGATCTACTGGAAAACAGTAAACATACTTTATTTGAAAAAGAATATGAGAAGACTGTAAAGCTGTGGGGCGTGAAAATGATAAAAAAATAAGAAGAGATGGTCTTCATAAACATAACATAAGATATCCATGACCGTAATTAATACAGTGTGAACTCTCTTAAACTATGCACACCATGAAATCTCGTCACTATGCATAACTTGTCACTCTGCGAAACAAATTATTGACTATAGTGCGACAGTGAGAATAAAAATGACCACTTATGTTTTGGAGTGCTATTCTAGTCAAGAAATACTGTAAAGGATGATTATTGACTAAAGGGAATTTCGCAGACTGGAGGTGTTTGATGTGTTGAACTGCTTAAAGGAATCATATTTGCTAGAAAAAATTCCTGTGAAATAACGCTTGTTATATGTTTTGACTACCTAGCTAATAGCATATTGCATGGTTAATAATGAAATGAAATGTCACATTTTTGTCTGACTCACTTAGCACGAGTGAAGAGATAACAATGAAAAAAACTTGCAAAGGTTGAAAAACTCTGTGAAATCATATCTGTTATGATAAGTTTTGACTAGCTGCACGCTATGTTTGCCTTCTCTCTCTAATCTACACACGCGATATGAAATGTGAATTTTGTTGACTGAAAGGAGTTTGATGATACGAATAGTAATTGCCGACATTGAGCTTAATCTCAAAACATAGTTTCTGCAAAAAAAAAAAAAAAATTAAATTAGATGCGAGCTGCGATTTGAAAACAGAAGATGTGTGATGTGTGGCTTATTGTGTGGACTCTGGAGATATGATCTCCACATATAAGTTTCTCAAGAAAAACGGTAATATTTTTCTTGTGTTTTGGATGTAACGGCTAAACACGGATGTCATTTTCAATAATGTTATTTTCTCATCCGACAAAGATGATTTTCCCCGTTACGTTACATTGTGTTACAGAGGGCTAAAACTGGTAGACCGTAATATTCTTATGGAAGGAGATGTAATGGAGATGGACTAAGTCCTACTTTATTTAAAAATGTCATTTTGGGCTGTAAAAGTTGATTGCGTTACGTTACATTGTGTTAGAGGGCTAAAACTGGTAGAGGACAATATTATATGGTAAGAGATGTGCTAAGTCATACTTTCATTTAAAAAATGACATTTTGGACTGCAAAAAGTTGATTTGCGTTACGTTACGGTGTGTTACATTGTGTTACAGAGGGCTAAAAGGGGTAGTCAACAATTAATTATATGGTAGAGATGTAATGGAGATGGGCTAACCCTCACTTTCCGTTTCAAAATGACCTTTTGGACTGCAAAAAGTTGATTTGCGTTACGCGACGTAGCGTTACAATGTGTTACTGAGGGCTAAAAGGGGTAGACGCCAATATTTTATATGGTGAGAGATGTAATGAAGATGGACTAAGTCATACTTTCATTTAAAAATGACATTTTGGATTGCAAAAAGTCGATTTGCGATACGTTACGTTGTGTTACATTGTGTTACAGAGGGCTAAAAGGGGTGGCCATCAATTATTTATATGGTAAGAGATGTAATGGAGATGGTCTAACCCTCACTTTCCGTTTCAAAATGACATTTTGGACTGCAAAAAGTTGATTTGCGATATGTTACGTTGTGTTACAGAGGGCTAAAAGGGGTGGCCAACAATTATTTATATGGTAAGAGATGTAATGGAGATGGTCTAACCCTCACTTTCCGTTTCAAAATGACATTTTGGACTGCAAAAAGTTGATTTGCGTTACGTTACATTGTGTTACAGAGGGCTAAAAGGGGTAGACGCCAATATTTTATATGGTGAGAGATGTAATGAATAAGGACTAAGTCATACTTTCATTTAAAAACGATATTTGGTCTGTAGAAAGTTATGTTACATTGTGTTATAGAGGGTTGAAACTGGTATACCGTAATATTCATATGCTATGAGATGTAATGGAGATATTGTGTTTGGCTAAATGGAGTTCACATTTTAATAATGATATTCGGACAACAGCCAGAAAGTTGATCTCCACGTTACTTAATGATGATATAATGCGATGCAATCATGTGCTAATATTTTATTTGTGTTAGAATGTAAGGGCTATAGGAGTTTGTCTAGACTTGCATACATTTTCAAACGCTAAATATGTAGGCAGTAGAAAGACTGGTTTCCCATTACGCTACATTGACTGTGTTACAAGAACTGAAAAACAAACTTAACCCAGAGCTATTTCACTATCGACTCACCGGTCTTATTCTCGTCGATTGGTGTTTTACATTGGATGATGTAGGTCTTAAGAGAGACAGCCTTGATGGAGAAAGATACGTGAACAGCGGCAGCAGGAGAAAGGAACTGATGTTACTTTCCCCAACTACTAAATGATCTGGAGAGAGAGAGAGAGACTGAGAGACTGAGAGACAGAGACTGAGAGATTGAGAGACAGAGAGACAGAGAGACAGAGCGACAGAGAGACAGAGAGATAGAGAGATAGAGAGACAGAGAGATAGAGAGACAGAGAGAGAGAGAGAGAGAGAGAGAGAGAGAGAGAGAGAGAGAGAGAGAGAGAGAGAGAGAGAGAGAGAGAGAGAGAGAGAGAGAGAGAGAGAGAGAGAGAGAGAGAGAGAGAGAGAGAGAGAGAGAGAGAGACTGAGAGACAGAGAGACAGAGAGAGAGAACAGCAAATTATGATTTGTTATAATAATAAGATTGAAGACCTGCTTATGACTGGATATTCTTAAAAAAATGCTATTTCAGCAAAGAATGGTGATACTAAAGCTTAGTTGAACATCCGGTCTGGGAAGGGGGCAGTGATGGTTCGGCCATGGAGGGGGTGGTATGGGTAAGGGTAAGTGGGGGTGGACGGGGAGAGGGTAAGGTCGAGCCATTACATCCTCCATCTCAATACACCTCAAACCATCACGAAGGTGAGACTGCAGCGAGAGGGGCTGCCGGTTCATTCATTCAGGAGTCTTGCTATGGATGTAGGACGGAGAGGTGATGGAGATTGAGTAAACATGCATACATTTCAATGATATTTATTTGGCCAGCAGATGTTGTGATCACAGTTAACAAGAACAATTTGTAGGTAGAGATCGCGTCTCCGTGACGATGTGAAATGTTTCTCTCTTTTAGTAAATGCTAACCTACTGACTTTGACTGAGTTTACTAAGTGAAGTGTCGTGTGGTGGACTTTAGAGAGGGAGAGAGACAGAGACAGAGACAGAGACAGAGTGAGAGATAGAGAGAGAGAGAGAGAGACAGAGAGAGAGAGAGAGAGACAGAGACAGAGAGAGGCACAGAGACAGAGAGAGAGAGAGAGAGAGAGAGAGACGGAGACCGAGACAGAGACAGAGACAGACAGAGAGACAGATCGTTACTCTTAAAATGAAATTTGGGCAAAGAACGAACGAAGTTGGTATATTCTCCACGTTACATTAATGATATTGGGTAAAGAACGAAGTTAGCATATTGGTCGTGTTACCTTACAAGGATGTAAGGGTGAGAGTGAAGGCGGGCTTGAAAATTGACATGGTGATCACCCTCTGATGCGTTGTCAGTCTAAGTGAAATGGAGAAAGATATGTGAACAGCGGCAGCAGGAGAAAGGAAAATGATGTTACTTTCCCCAACTATTAAATGATCTGAAGAGAGAGAGAGAGAGAGAGAGAGAGAGAGAGAGAGAGAGAGAGAGAGAGAGAGAGAGAGAGAGAGAGAGAGAGAGAGAGAGAGAGAGAGAGAGAGAGAGAGAGAGAGAGAGAGAGAGAGAGAGAGAGAGAGAGAGAGAGAGAGAGAGAGAGAGAGAGAGAGAGAGAGAGAGAGAGAGAGAGAGACATGGAGACGGAGAGACTGAGACAGATAGTGAGAGAGAGAGACAGGGAGACAGAGATAGATAGAGAGAGAGAGAGTTGGAGACCCTGGCGAAACGCAATGGTAATGGGTGTCCCACCACTTCCGGTGTCGTAGGAGAAATACCCAGACTAGTTGGAAAGATGACCAGTCAGCCTCCAACCTGCGACCAGTACGCTTACCCCGTCGCGACATTGAAAAACGCTTTAGGTAATGGTACACTCCCCTCCTGCAGGAGACTTTGCCCTCATCCTCACACACACTTAGCTCTTCCTGTAGGGGACGTTAATGGTTTGTCTAACCACATAATGGCCCGCTGCAGTCTCACAACGAGAGTGACTTCTCTCTTTCTTGACCCGAACACAGAAAAAGCCAGGTGCAGCCCCGTGTCTTTTCCATACATTTCTTACAAACATCACTTAAGACCTTCCTGTAGGGGAGTCAATGGGTTTGTCTAACCACATAATGGCCCAGAGCACTCTCTCCAGACGAAGGGGAAACTCCATCCAGCTCCCATCCCAAAACAACATAACAGACCGTGCTGCCTTCTCCTCTCATCTACACACCAACTCACGATCAACTCTTTTACTCCTTCCTCCATCTTCCTTCTATTTTCTTACTCTATCACTTGCTAAACACACATATTCATTTCACTCCTTCCTCTTACTCCACCACTTACTCTCACACAACAAGATCTCCAATCGTTCCTGACCACTTACCTTAACCCCCGAGGACTAGACCCGCGCGCGCGGGGTGGGGGACCGCACCTGCTCGCCCGCCACTCAAGTCCGCCACGCGCCAAACTTCCGGGAAATTCCCAAACCCCTGTGACTAGACACCCGCGCTGCGACGGTGACCTCGCGCACCACCTGGCACTCATCAACATGACCTCCCCTCTTTCATGACCACATACCCAAACACAACACGCTCACACGCGTCCGAAACACGCCAAAACTTCCGGGAAATTCCCCCAAAAACCTGTGCGACTAGACACCTGCGCTCCACCTGTCGGCTGGCACTCCATGGAGTACCAGCTGGCAGCTGGTGCGCGCGGTTCTAGTCGTACTTTACACTACTCGCATTTCGACGTATAAATCCCCTAAGACCAAAAATTGATGTGCTACAATTCATAGCGGCTCGCAAAATCGATGCGATGTTCAGTTTTCTATTTGCGGGTCATTAGTTAGGTTTGGTTCGGGCAATTTAATTCATCATTTTAGTGATGTTGTGAAGCCGGCAGCCATACGCCGCCAAAACCAAAATGTATTAACAGTTTTGGAATCAACCGCCTTCACACTTCAGTTATTCAAATCGTCTGCTGTACTTTTTGCAAAAGAGAAATTTTTAATATTTTCTGCCACATTTGTTTCGTTAGCTTGAATCTATGACCTCTTGTACTTGCGTGCGCGCATTTCGAAATAATAGACTAACAGTCGCTGGTGTTCTTACACTGTTTCTCTACCTCTAGAACGTGCCCTCCAGTATTGCCGTCTACTGCCGGGAAGCGGAATTCGAACAACTGATAGTGGCGCTGAGGGAGACGCCTCTATTGAACTGGCAACGACACCTGATGATCTACCATGTTCCCCACTACCTGGTTGAGCCGCTGAAGATGCTGGCCCAAGAGCTGGGGAGCTCCCTCGTCTATTGGGATCCAAATTACACATTTACTTACCGCCCTAACATGGATACTGAACTCCTCAGGTTGGTACTTACCTTACCATACAGTGAACTTTAAAGTGGCAATATCAACCGTGCAGGCATATATATACACCAAGATGTGTCCTCCATTTCTCGGTATACACACTGACAGTTTACTTTAGTTCTTGACTTTGTTCAGGGCTAAAGTATACTTGCTGGTTGGTCAGTAAGCTAGAGTCAAGGCTTTAATAACCCTCGTGCAGTTGATAGGCCTTAAGTCTTAAGCCCTTCACCAAACTAAACTTCGCATAGTGTGGAAACTCAGGAAAGTGTTTACCGGTTCAGTTGAGGGAGCTGTTCTAGGACTACGCAAGCTTCATTCTGTTAGATGTTAAAGATGTTTTGGTGTGTGTGGCAGGGATGGCAAAGACAGTTATTAACATATGTAAGGTGGGAAAGGAAAATAGCTTTAATAAAACGGAATATAAATAATATGAATAATTAAAAAAAATAGACAACATTTAACTGCAATGTCAACAATTCAACAGCATGAAGATACTGAATACGTTGTAATAAATTTGAATGAAATTTCAAAAGCTGACAAAAATGAAGAAATAATTAAACAATGTTAAGCATAACATTATTATGAGAACACATTACAAGCATTAACAACAATTATTAAGTGTGCCATGATATCAGTTGAATGCATGCATGATCATACTTGGGTCCGCAGTGACATATCTAGGGTAGGGCATGTACGCAGGCCTCCATTGAACACTTTCTATTTGTCACAAATACTATCCTCAGATAATGACATAAATGTTCTTCACATGCATATCTGTCTTTGAATGTATTATTATATATAGTTAAAGGATATATTTCCTACCGTTGACTATATTGCATACTTACCGCCTTATTGCATTACTGTACGTATTAAAATCCGATATTCATGTTCATAAATATTGTGAGGTTCGAGGTCAGAACTGAAGTTAAATGTATGATTAACCTGGACTGATGGTACTTGCACTACCAGTCAAACACTTCTCTATGTTGCGTCAAAAGGGCCCCAATTAAACACCAAAGCATATATTAACAGGCCGTCCAAAGACAGGAGGTAAGACCCGGCCTCCAGGGAAATAGTCCAAAAATTGTACCTGCAAGGGATGATGTCCTCTTGTGCCTAGGACACAGGTTATTTAAAATGGATGTAATTACTTTCACTTAATATAATCGTAATCTCACACAGAAAATGACAGTGCCTGTTAACATTTACTCTACATTCCAAAAACTCATTTGGAAAGAGAACCTAGCCCTCAAAGACTAGCAAAGGCTCGCACAAAAGACTTAAGGTGAAGCACAGTTCAAGAACATTTCCCCCCCCCCCCCCCCCTGTCGCATATAATCCTGTCTATGAACGGTTAGAGCACAACACACACCTTTTAGTGTCCCTGGAGTTGAAACACTAATCCTATCCAAGATAATGTGCTCAATGTTACAACTTGGAAGGTATTACAATCAATGGAAAGTAAAGTCAGTGGCCAGTATGAATGACTTACCTGAATGATAAAATGCTGGCATTCCCAGCAATAATCGTCCATATTATGAGTGACCAGTGAGGATTATAATACGGGTGTTTGTTTAGTATTAGGAAAAATCAAAATCACACTATTTTACCCAAAAATTTGTGGAATAGGCTCCCACAGTAACACTATGTGGGCATTAGCCTAATTTTGTGGGTTGCTAGGCCCGGCCCCAGGAAGAAACTCCCAAATACGTATCTAAAGGTAGATTACGATCTCACCAAGCCCACAGGAAAGAAAGATAGCTTGGTAACAATCTATTTATTAAAAAAAAACTCTTACACTCATAACAAATGATCTAGCCTTCTGATTAGATCAGAAGATCTAATACTTTAAGATCTAATACTCTCGTTGGATAGAAGCAAGGATTTACACCAACAAAATACTAGGCAGGAATTAACACTGGTGGAACAGTTAATATTACACACAGAACTCTGGTACACCACATCAGTACCATATCCTCTTCCAGGTCACTTTACTTGCTACAAAACTGTAAGTGAGCTGTAAGTTGCATTTATAACCTACTCAATAAAAATATATAAACACGGTGGCAGATGAACTTAAAGGAATGAACTTAACTGAGAGTAAATGACAAACTGGACAAGTGCTGTACAAAAATGTAAGAACTTTTGCACCTGTATATATATATACTTAAAACAAAATAAAATAAAAAAAAGACTATTCACAGACTACACTCACCAAATTGAATCTGCTTGCCCCATTCAGCTGCAAACTTCAAAAAGTCATACCATAACTTTCTACATTTTCTTATGTGTTCTGCCCAAATATTTAACAAAATCATCTATAAATTCACTTCCCTACTAGCTGCTCACTAGTTAGTCAACCACTAGGTCCAAATTATAAGTACACCCAGTAGTTTTCATATCACTACTTGATCGTACCGCCGGCAGCACTGCAAACCAGTAGCACACTCAACGGCCAACCCTTGTGTTTCTTTCTATAAAATCTTGTTTCCCTGAAATAGACCACCTTGGTCGTAACAGTCCACCATCACCAGTCGGACACAATTGAAATTAAACGCACGATGGGAATGTGTGTACGTGTCATACCAACCGTCTCTTAACAAATATCTTATTTCCACTAACACTTTACTAAGTACAAATGAACTTTTTATTTTCTTTATTTTTACATGCAAGCATGCGTATAAATACAATAAAACGAGAACAAAACAAACAACACAAACCACAAATTACAAAATCACAAAAGCACAAAAGTACAAAAGTACAACGACACTAAATACCGGCCTGAAGGGCCGACAACAAAAACACAACAATAAACACAAACACAATGCAATACAGTACAGAAATAACAACAGTACAAGACATGAGGGGGTAACGTTAGCTTGACACACAAACATGCGTATAAATACAATAAACCGAGAACAAAACAAACAGAACACAAATCACAAGTTACAAAATCACAAAAGTACATAATTACAAAGACATGAAATACCGGCCTGAAGGGTCGCCAACAAAAACCCAACAAAACGCACAAATATAATGCAAGACAGTACAAAAATAACAACAGGAAAATACATAGTACCCAAACCCTCACCCAACAACCCAACCATCGAAACACAACACAAAACAAGCCTACCGGCCCCGTAAACCACACACGGAGAGGCACTAATACATAATGACAAATAAGAAGAAAGGAAACAAAAACATAACGCATAAAATGAAATTAACATCGGAAATGCATGATAATGGGAACAAAAACAGGCATGATCACACAAGTAGCCCAAAGGGCACGCAACCGCTCCAAAAACAAGCGCACACTGGAACTCACAGGAACCGGAAATACGGAGCACGCAGGAACCGGGAAAACAAACCTGGCCCACCCACACACAGCATGCAACCTTACTCCACATCCACACACACAAATGGACACAACCCCACACCACATACAAAATAAATCCCTTAAAAGAACAAACCTCAATGGGAAGTGAATATTTCTCAGGGAACTCATACAGAGGATATTTGTGCTTATAGGCCTCCCATATCAAATACTCCATGTCGGTAGGGTACCGATTCCCCCCTGCTTCAGGGAGGAAGGGGCTGCATAAACTCAGGAATCACTAAATCAGGCAGAAACGCAGCTCCCAGTGCTGGTCGACAGAAGTCGCATAACGAGGTAGGGGTATGGCAAACCCCCACCTCCGTGGAAGCAGAAGATACCGAAGAAGCCTACGTAGGCCGCCGAGACGGCCCTGCCGCCAGATGCACAAGAGAAGAAGGCATAGGCTGCCGAGATGGTAACACCACTCCCGACACTGCAGGAGATGCAGAAGAGACAGCCGGAGACGGGAGAGGCGGCAAACCGGCAGTCGATGAAACAGGGATCGAGACAGGGGGCACGGAACCCCCAGAGTGAGCAACCTTTTTCAACACCATCACCAGATCACCATGCTCACCACGAACCTCATCAGGGGGAGCTACCCCCCACGCAGAACCAGAACCATCCGATGTTGGCGACGCACCCGAAGCAAGATTAACAGGCACCACACCAGAAGGGAAGACCGAGACACTGTCACTGGCAGCTACAGCACATGGACCTCCGCAACCACCGAAGAATGCCATGCAACCCGAACCACCCTGCCATCGCCAGAAGATTCACAGTCGACGAACTCACCCATATCAGCCCATGCAGAAGAATGCCGGGAACGCTTAGGCACCGGCCGCACATCATCAGAGCCGGATGTCGACCCAGAGACCCGGGCAAACTGACGCTCTCCGCAGGACTGCAGCATCCTCACCCACACGGGAAACCAGGTCGAACACGGTGGGAGGCCATACAGCCACCCCAGCACCCAGTACAGCCTGGACACACGGCGAGGGCGCAGGGACAGGCACAACAGCTGAAGAAAATGAAGACATGGGAGCTGTGCAGAGGGCAGCCCGAAGAACTATGGGAGCATCAGGGATATCAACTGGGGCAGGACGAGCACCCGATGGTGACTCAACCTCCGGAGGAGAGGCAACAGCAACAGGAGGTGCAACAGGCGACACAGGGGGCACTTCAGCAGCCAAAGAGTCGTCCACTTCCACCGAAGTATCCTCCATAGGGAGCGGCGGGAAGTCCTCCTCACGGTAGAGGTTAACGGGCGTGACGGCAGGCACAGAGTACCCAGAAGCCTGATGTTCCAAGAGGCCACAACGGTAACACGTACGAAGCTGGCGGGCGTAATACACCCTGACATAACAACCCAGTAGCTTCACTGAGGACGGAATGTCCACCCACAGCCTCATTCCCACGGTGCGAATGTTTGACTGCACACCCTTAAGCGTCCCAAGAAGAGCAGGTGCAACCGCACACTGACAACAGCTTCAAACTGGCCGAAATAATGCCGCAGCAGCTCCTCCGGGAATTCCAAGGACGCCCCATGCACGCTAACATACGTGATGGTACCACTCCGATCTGAGACAGTCACAGTGCCTGCACCTTCCGGCAGGGGCAAAGTTCGCCCCTCGTAACGACGCAAAAACGCCCGGCACACCTCCTCCGTCGTAAACTTGACAACTACCCTGTGGTCAGTCACCAGTTCAATGCCATAAATGTCTACCATAGGGACTGCAGCATTTCACACAGCACGAGCCCCACTATAGGATAGCCAGCTCAATCAGAAAACTCGAGGCCCACAGACTGGGCACGCACAACAGGAGGGAGGGGAGGCCCCCTTGGCGCCGACACGCCAAACAGCACCCTCCCTCTCGCAACTTCAGTCAAGTACAAATTAACTGATATAACCTACTAGCTGCTTACAACTTAATTACTAATGTGCATAAAACTCTCCAAACCAGTCAGTTGTTTATATTTTACAATTTAGTCATGTTCAGGCAGTTTTGCACGCTGTACTGACTTTTGGTTTCATAATTTGTTCCTTACAATTTCTTCTCATTCAAGTTCAAGCTTTATAAAAATATTTATAAAAACTAACCCTGGTCATTAAAATAAACAGGAAAAATTTAAGCAGGGAATTTATAGAATTTACTTAAACTGCTTTTATTGGCAATTTGCTACTGAATCTAGACAGCAAAATACCATTCTACATTTAATCGTACTTAAATATTTATATATAATTTAAAATTTTGAAATAGAGTAAATAGATGAACAATAAATATGAATCTATATGCCTAAATTATGAGAAACTACATAAGAATACGTAATGAATTCACAATGTGATATACCAGAAAATCTTTGGAGCAAGTAATTGGGATCGACCCACCGTCCTACTCTAAGATTTTCTCTTATGTCACAATCTCAGACATTTAGGAGGAAATTATACTGATTTAATCCAGTAGTGGATTACGTAAGCTTGGTAAGTGACCGGGCTTCTGGGCCTTAGGCAGATGGACACTCAGCGGATTTACTTTTATTGTGAGAGTATAACTCAGGAAACAAATGTGCTGCTGCCTTTGGCTGTTTACTTAAAAAATAACATTGCTCTGTACCCAGCATATCATTCTTTGCTCTTGCTTCCAGGAACAAGCCAGGTTTCCGTGTCTGTAAACTTGTCAAAACTGGGCTCCAACACCTACTGGAGAGGAGCCTCTTTAACAAGGAGCAACCGCTGGAGTCCACTTGGAGACTATCGCAGCATCTGCCATCTGTTGGAGTATTCCTCGACTCGAGCGTGACTAAGGACTCACCTCTCGACCCCCAGCACCTGCACTACTCCGGAAATGAGGAAACACCTGTCTCCTGGATGTCGCCGACCATGTATGGAAGCATCGGCATGTTGGGGACGGACGACAGCTACAGGAATCTGGGGCTCGGTAGACTGGTAATCAAGATCATGGGGAGGCTATATGCTAGCCAGGGCTTCATCCCTAACGCCCACGTCAACTACGACAACCCGTCTTCTATAGCAACGTTCAGCAAGATACCAGGCTGGGAAAACACTCACACTGCCGCCTGGATGGCCTTCGAGCAGACAAATGGAATCATTGAAATATCACAGGACAAAGATCCCCAATTACTATAGCAAAATATATTTTATAAGTTCTAAAGGGGAACTCTTATAAATTAATAATGACAAATGCAATAATAATCATAACAACAAGAATTATTGTCATTATAGTAATAATTAATAAGCACAATTCCAATGTAACAAATATTTTTCATTAGCATTGTTGCGAAAAGATTCAGCAAAAAAAAAAAAAAAAGATTATTTAATTCTGTGACAAATTATGTTGAAATTCTGTTTCCAACTTGTTTCTCACAAACTGTTTACCGCAGTATCCAAAATTTGCTTACTGTAGGTAATGCATACATATGACTGTAAAGCTGCCGCCCAGTTGGGTGGGTGTGCAGCAAGACTAATAACTGTGTGACTCACCATAGATGTAAAGTGGCTTGTATAGTGACTGTTGTGAGCCTCTTGTTGAATCACTTGTGATACAAAAGATTATTGATGTGTGTATTTGTGTAGGTGATTGAATATGTATGTGTATGTATATATGTATATATATATGTACATGTATGTATGAGAATATGTACACGTATATATATAACATTAATAATTTTGTAACTAGCGTCAAAAGATTGTTATTTGCTTAGCTAAACGAACTAGAGGGTTCAATTCCTGAACCGATTATGTGCCTCTGTAACCCTTTACACCACCGCCCACGGGATGGGTATGGGGTGCATTATAAAGAAAGAAATTAAATTGAAAATTCTTCCCGGGGTTTACTCTGATCCCATCTCCTCGGCCAATAAGAACATCAGAGTTATGGAGCGTTAAGTAATGGACGCCCTCTCATTACATATATGTCTGTGTATGCATGTATATGTTTATGTAATATTAACGGCTGTCACTATCTTCACAAGGTTGTCACTTACTTAGCTAAATGAACTATGGGATTTAGTTCTTGAGTCCCATTATGTGCCTCTGTAGCCCTTTGCACCACTGCCCACCCCATGTGTATGGGATGCTTAATAAATGAATGAATGAATGAATCTCTCAGCTGGACATACAGGTGACTATCCTCTAATGATGCCGTTGAGTTCACTGTTCCTAGAGTGCCTCCCCCTGTACTTTGACCAGCCCGTCCTCCAAAACAACCCGTTCTCGCACTTTCTTACAGTCAGTATTGACTTATTAAATACGTGCATATGTGACATACTAAACATACAAGTTTACCTTGAAAAGCTTCATAGAAAACACCAACCATACCTAACCTTCTTAGTATGTTAAGATAAGGATCTTATTGCTTCGTAATTACAATAAATCGTAAAGTAACTCAGAATATTTTCAAATTTTGTATAAAATCTGTATTGTTTTATAAAACTGAAAAAGAAGTTCTAAATATTTAAAACTATGAGTCAAATTACAAACCAACCACAGCATTAGCTGCAAGTATTCCCCACGGTGGTTGGGCCATCGATTTCTCATCTCGCCTCGTCTCCAGTTCCTCGCTCAAGATTTCTGTACCCTACCCCATCCTTCTCTGCTACCAGAAATGGTGTTTACAGCTTTGGTAAACAGAACAAACAGCTTTGTTGTTTGCTTTGCAAAGGCGATCATCCTGCAATCTCCATTCGTTGTCCTCATAGACAAGAAGTCATCAAAAACATGAAGAATTCCACATCTTCTGCCGGAGCCAGTACCTCTGAAGCAACCAACCAATCAGCGAACACCGCAACATAAAAGACAGCCTTACTACAAGTTTCAAGCAGAGAATGCGTATAGAGTTAACACGAAGGACGCCTCTTGACGAATTTCTCTAGCTAAAATGTTTTGTTTATAATAAAATCGATCCTCCATGTTGTGTAGTAGATAAAAATTGAGTTATATCCAGTTTACGTAACGCTACGAGTGGTCGAGAGCACTCTTAGCACGACGAAGTAAACTTACGAAGATTTTTCTTCTTAAATGCCTACCTGAATACCAACGAAGCCGCTACGAAGATGCTAAAAAGAAAAACATTCGTAACTACGTACGTAACTGCTTCGTGAATCTGGGGCCAGATTCACGAAAGCACTTACGCAAGCACTTACGAACCTGTACATCTTTTCTCAATCTTTGGGGGCTTTGTTTCCAATTATTAAACAGTTAATGAGCTCCGAAGCACCAGGAGACTGTTTATAACAATAACAACAGTTGATTGGGAAGTTTTCATGCTTGTAAACTGTTTAATAAAGGTAACCAAAGCCGTCAAAGATTGAGGAAAGATGTACACGTTCATAAGTGCTTTCGTGAATCTGGCTCCTGGCCCCCTGTGTACAAGCACGACACAGCTGATCTGACGACCAAAAAAATAAGTCAAGCGAGCATCCATCCTGTACAATAATAGCTCCGCCCGCGATACAATAGATATGACACTTTTACTACACATACTTCGCGTCATTATATAATGGAATGTGAAAAAATCGCAGAATTTAGAGATAACACCATCAATGGGATCCAAGAAATGTGTAAGTACCTCATTCATAAGGATAAACACTATTCTCATGTAGTGCTAGTTCATTCATTAAGCGCGCATACCATTCCTGTGGGTGGTAGTGGAAAAGGTTGCAGAGCCACATATAATTGCCTACGAAACTGACCATCTTAATTCATTGGAAGCTTTCCTAAACACATCTCACGGTCGTCCCGGGAGCTCAGTGTACCAGGCGTGTGGCAGGGTGAAGGACCCTGGCTGGCTGCCGCCCCTACAACATTTTCTTCTTGCTATAGTCGCAACAAGAAAGAGCAGCGCTGTGGATGAAAGAAGCTATTTACAGTTTCAAAGTGAACAAGTGTTTGAGAATCAGCAACTAACATATTCAACATAAAGGTAAATTCAGAATTCATCGTACATAACAGGTTCCTGTGCTAAACCTAATTATATAAGTATTCATCCAAAATAAATACCAGTTCATACATTATAAATTGTAATCATGAAGGTACTACACAGTTGTGAAAAGTACCAGACATATCCCAGAAGTCCTCAAACTGTGCTACAGCACAAATTAAAATATAATAGTGTGTTTGGGGTAGCGAGGGGTAGGAGAGAGGAGTCATCACGGCCTTGAACCAGCGCCTCGCCGGCCACTTGCCAAATCAGTGATTTCAGAAAAATCGATTCAGAATACAACACGGGTTATTTTCTCTCAGTAGACCAGCTTAGTGAGTGAAGTAATAGATAGGGCAAATTAATAACCATTAAAAACTGGCAAACACCTAATAATCAGTGACCAAGCTTAAACAGAAGACTAACGGAGAGCCATTAGTAACCCACCAAGTTGGATAGTCATGATTTTTTATTATTATTTTCTACCACAGACGTGGCCACACATTTACAATGCTAATCAGCATATATACATTTTCTTTTGTTCTCCATGGACAGGGTCAGAGATCTGTTAAACATATAGTTCAGGGATTTATTGAACAATCAACCACAGAAGGTGATTGAGTGAGTAAGGTATTAGATTAGCTTTTAAAATGCTAATCTAACCTACAGAAAAATTTCTGTATATCAAATTTCCCCACATCCGTCGGCTTCAGGCTGTTTTTAATAAACTGTTTTAAAAACAGCCTAAAGTCGACGGAGAACCCTTTACAGCAGTCAAACGTAGTATACATGTACACCTTCCCCCACAAAGGATGTAACCTTGAATCTAAGTACATAAGTATGACGTCGACCAAGCTGACGAGGCGTTTGACCTGTCGTCTTCAATCCGGTGTCCCCAAAAATCACATGAGACAAGCCCATGACATCACCATAACAAGAGAAATGCTAAATAAAAACACTTGTATAATAGACAAAACCCAATATGTAAGAAGATTACAAATTCTTGAAGCATTCCAGACTTTATGCACGAACTAACTTTATATCGCCAGTGATGACTTCCGAGACTTTCAGAGAGTTCCTGGACTATATACATATACCTAATCTAGAAAATCTATCATAACATATATCCAGAGTAGTGCGGACGAGTTCATGTACTAAGGGACTCACCATGCTTCCATCATGTAATTATCCCGCCCTGCTGTACCCCCTTACTAACTCAATACCCCAGCTTAACACTGCTTGCAGATCAGTGTGACCCTCACTGAACTACTAACTAATAGTGACTCTGAAATATTAAATGAGGGGGAAGCAACACAGGAAGGGATCATTAATTTATGATCATTAATTTATAATTAATTTAATTTGAATAATAACTGAATAAACTTAATAGCACACTGCCACCACCTTCCTGCTAAAATACCTTAATGTGTCTAGACTATTGATCTCCCAGAAAGGACAGAAATCAATAATCATGAACTTAAGGGCATAACAATCTTGGTAATATAATTGCTTGGGGAGTAATCATATAACTTTTACTTTACTTATTGAGAATATAGGGTTTCCAATACCGCACATGAATGCCACATATAAAAATGAATAACACAGCATTAATAACCAAAGGAGGGAATTAACTAAATACCACTAGATCAAAATATTTACTTTATTCAAACAGGCACGTATTTTAAAAAAATGAACATATATCCTGCTCTAATAAAACATCCTAAAAGCAATGGTTTGAAATACCGATTATACATGAAATACTCAAGTTGCACAATACCTTACTGCAACCTGGCCAGAGATGTTGAATGGCTTGCCCACGAGGTCAGAAGACCTGCACCCCCAGTGACGCTCCAAGACACACTAACGATCATTTCTCAACAAGTATACTAGTGGAAAACAAGCTCCACCCCCTCTAAGTTTTCCTAGGCCCAATAAGCCCCGCCTCTCAGAACTCGAGCCAATGAAATCAAAGTCTTTCAAAAGAAATCTACTCTAGGCCAGCCAAATGCTTTTGACTAGCTCCGCCCACTTAAGGCCACCCTGAAAGTTGTTTTTTCCTGTAGAATTCTGAACCGTTCCCACGCTGCACAGAAGGGAGCACCAGCAAAGCTGATGCAAACATCTAAGAACATCGTGTGTGGAGTGTACAATTAGAATACGTGTTAAATTTAAGTATATAGTGTTAGTGTTTAAATTAATTAAGGTTGCAGCAGCTATATAATTGGTAAATCAAATGCTATGCAGGTTGTGGGTGGAGGACTTTGAGTATAAGAACTTTCTTTTGCTACATCAAAACATTTTGGTTCAACTTTTATCTTAAAAAGGTATTTGCTCGATAATGGATCCAGCAGTTTCTTTGAATTCTGTATCAAGATGTCATCAAGGAATTTGTTTCCTTTTGTCCCTTAAGAATTCTTGTTATTTTTAATGTTGCCGAACATCTTCAGAAACATAAATAAGACTACCTATTATTTTATTTGTTAAAAATTATGTATAAATATCTTATCAGTCACATGATCGTATTTCCTACACTGTATGCATTTCTTTCAAGTGAACCAGTAGCGCGAGGAAGGGAGACTTATCATGGCTGCACGAATCTTCACTCATGTGACCAGTAGGCGCCAACTTATGGAACTTGCTGACAGCCTCAAGGCAGACCTACCCTACTCGGCCACCGTGAGTTGACCCTCACCTGACTGTAGCTCCGGGAGAGAACTGTGGACTAGCTAAAACCTTAACATTGGCAAATGATATAGTCGTAGTGGCTTGCCGATCTCTCCTGATAATTTCCTACCCTTCTTGAAAATGATTTTCAAGAAGTATTTCAAGAAGCTCCTTAAACTATTTTAATGAATGGGTGACGATTATGGTTTAATTTAGATTCAAGAGAGAAATTGTAACATTTCATTATTCATTGAACGCGAGATGACCTCCTGTATTCAGTAACTGTGAATCGATTTGCCTTAATTTATAACAATATGTCAACTTTTCTTACTTGGTAATAGTGAGACGAAAACTTTCAGATATATTTTTCTTTTTAAAAAATATCCGATTTACATTTAGACTTCAAAGTTACAAATACATGTTGCTGAAAATATGTATGGACTGAAATACATTGCTTTGAACATTCTCCCACTGAAGGACTACAAAGTTTTGGTAATTATTATTATTTATCAAGTAAAATATTAAAAAATGCATTGTCTTATCATATTGCACAAGATCTTGCAATAATATAATTTCATTTCGTAAGAGTCAGTTCATTAACAAGAATGAGCTTTTGAATGCAGATAATTCTCATTTTTAATCATAATTTTTGTTTAGTTGCTAACTTGAATGTAAACTATGATAGATGCACAACATCCTGCTCCTACACGCTCGAGGGTGGCTGTCCACGACCACGTTCTATACCTTGGCTGCCCAACCACAGTCTCACGTACTCTTGTGGCAGAATACGGTGAGTACTGTGTATCTTCTGCATCCTGTCCTCTCGAATAGTACATCGCATTTCGACGTATAAATCCCCTAAGACCAAAAACTGATGTGCTACAATTCATAGCGGCTCGCAAAATCGATGTAATGTTCAGTTTTCTATTCACGGATCCCCGGTTTGGTTTGGTTCGGGCAAATTTAGCACATCATTTCAGTGATGTTGTGAAGCCGGAAACCATACGGCGCCAAAACCAAAATGTAATAACAGTTTTGGAATCAACCGGTTTCTCACTTCAATTGTTACAATCGTCTACCACTCCTTTTGCAAAAGAGATATTTCTAATATTTTCTGCCACATTTGTTTCTTTAGCTTGAATCTATGATCTTTTGTACTTGCGTGCGCGCATTTTGAAGTAATAGAGACTCACAAATGCTGGTGTTCTTACACTGTTTCTCTATCTCTAGAACGTGCCCTCCAGTATTGCCGTCTACTGCCGGGAAGCGGAATTCGAACAACTGATAGAGGCGCTGAGGGAGACGCCTCTATTGAACTGGCAACGACGCCTGATGATCTACCATGTTCCCCACTACCTGGTTGAGCCGCTGAAGATGCTGGCCCAAGAGCTGGGGAGCTCCCTCGTCTATTGGGAACCAAATTACACATTTACTTACCGCCCTAACTTGGATACTGAACTCCTCAGGTTGGTACTTACCTTACCATACAGTGAACTTTATATTGGCAATATCTACCGTGCAGGGATATAAACACCAAGATGTGTCCTCCATTTTCGGTATACACATAGAGTTTACTTTAGTTCTGGACTTTGTTCAGGGCTAAAGTATACTTGCTGGTTGGTCAGTAATCTAGTGTCAAGGCTTTAATAACCTTCATGCAGTTGATAGGCCTTAAGTCTTAAGTCCTACACCAAACTAAACTTCGCATAGAGTGGAAGCTCATGTAGAAACTCAGGAAAGTGTTTACCGGTTCAGTTGAGGGAGCTGTTCTAGGACTACGCAAGCTTCATTCTGTTAAATGTTAGAAACGTCTTGGAGTGTGTGGCAGGGATGGCAAAGACAGTTATTAACATATGTAAGGTGGGAAAAGGAAAATAGTTTTAAGAAAATGGAATATAAATAATAGGAATAATTATATAAAATAGACAACATTTAACTGCAATTTCAACAATTCAACAGCATGAAGATACTGAATACGTTGTAATAAATGAGAATGAAATTTCAAAAGCTGATAAAAATGAAAAAAATAATTAAACAATGTAAAGGATAACATCAGTATAAGAACACATTACAAGCATTAACAACAATTGTTAAGTCTGTCATGATATCATTCGAAGGATCATACACTTGGGTCTGCAGTGGCATATTGAGGGTAGGGCATATACCCGGTTCGTCACTGAGGACTTAATATTAGTCACAAGTACTATCCTCGGATAGTGCCAAAATGTCCTTTACATGCATTATCTGTATAATAGTCTAACTTTGTGGGTTGCTAGACCCGGCTCCAGGAAGACATTCCCAAGTACGTGTCTAGGAGTAGTGAAGTTGAGGACTACGACAGCGTGCACCATCTGCCAGGTGGCACTCACGTGAGTGGCACCTGGCAGGTGGTGCGCGTCGTCGTAGTCCTCAAGGGTTTTGGGGGATTTTCCCGGAAGTTTGGCGCGTTTCGGACGCGTGTGAGCGTCCTGTGTTATGGTATGTGGTCAGGAATGAGGGGGAGATCATGTTGTTGGATGCCAGGTGGTGCGCGTCGCTCTAGTCCTCAAGGGTTAGGGGGGAATTTCCCGGATGTTATGACGCGTGTCGGAGGAATGAGGTGCGCGCGGTTCTAGTCCTCGGGGTTTTGGGGAGCTTTTTCTGTGTGTTTGGGTTGGGAAAGAGTGAAGCCATGTTGTTGTTGGGATGTGTGAGAGTATGTGGTAGAGTAAGAAAATAGAAGGATAAGAGGAAGGAGTAAATGAATATGTATGTGTGTTTTGCGTAGACTTAATCCTGTGTGAGGATAATAATTTTGATGATCGTGAGATTGAGTGTAGATTAGAGGAGTGCCAACATAGTCTGTTATGTTGTTTGGGTGGGGGAGGGAGGGAAGGGTGAGTGGAGCTTCCCCTCGTCGTCGTGAGACTGCTCTGGGTCATTTTGCGGTTAGACAAACCATTAACGCCCCCTACAGGAAGTCCTAAGTGTGAGAGGATGAGAGAGTAGAGTCCAGCAGGAGGGATGTGTACCATTACCCTTAAGCGTTTTTCAATGTCCGCGGAGGGGTGTGCGTAAGGGTCACGGGTTAGAGGCTGACTGAAAGACTTTTCCAAGTAGCTTGGTTATATCTCCTTAGACACGGCGGAAGTGGTTGGGGCATCCATTACCCACTGCGTTTCACTACGGTCCGCAACTCTCTCTCTCTCTCTGTCTCTCTGTCTCTCTGTCTCTCTATCTCTCCGTCTCTCTCTCTCTCTCTCTCTCTCTCTCTCTCTCTCTCTCTCTCTCTCTCTCTCTCTCTCTCTCTCTCTCTCTCTCTCTCTCTCTCTCTCTGTCTCTCTGTCTCTCTGTCTGCCTCTCTCTCTCTCTCTCTGTCTCTGTCTCTGTCTCTCTCTCTGTCTCTCTGTCTCTCTCTCTCTCTGTCTCTCTGTCTCTCTCTGTCTCTCTCTGTCTCTCTCTGTCTCTCTGTCTCTCTCTCTCTCTCTCTCTCTCTCTCTCTCTCTCTCTCTCTCTCTCTCTCTCTCTCTCTCTCTCTCTCTCTCTCTCTCTCTCTCTCTCTCTCTCTCTCTCTCTCTCTCTCTCTCTCTCTGTCTCTCTCTCTCTCTAAAGTCCACCACACGGCACTTCACTTAGTAAACTCAGTCAAAGTCCGGAGGTTATCGTTTACTAAAAGAGAGAAACATTTCACATCATCACGGAGACGCGATCTCTACCTACAAATTATTCTTGTTAACTGTGATCACATCATCTGCTGGCTCAAATAAATATCATTGAAATGTATGCATGTTTACTCAATCTCCATCACTTCTTCGTCCTACATCCATCCATTACTGCTGTGCAGAGGTTGTATCACACAACGGGTGTTATCATAGCAAGATTCCTGAATGATTGAGCTGGCCGTACCCTCTCGCTGCGGTCCAACCTTCGTGATGGTTTGAGGTGTAGTGAGATGGAGGATGTAATGGGTCGCCCTTACCCTCTCCCCGTCTACCCCCACCAAACCATACCCCTACCACCCCCGCCATGGCCAAACCATTACTGCTCCATTCCCAGACCAAGTGTTCTGTGCTAAGCCTTAGTATCACCATTCTTGCTCAAATAGCATTTTTTTTAAGAATATCCAGTCATAAGCTGGTCTTCAATCTTATTATTATAACAAATCTTAATTTGATGTAAACACAACTGCGTGGGATATACATAACACTCAGTGGACTCTCTCTCTCTCTCTCTCTCTCTCTCTCTCTCTCTCTCTCTCTCTCTCTCTCTCTCTCTCTCTCTCTCTCTCTCTCTCCAGATCATTTAATAGTTGGGGAAAGTAACATCATTTCCTTTCTCCTGCTGCCACTGTTCACGTATCTTTCTCCATTTCACTTAGACTAATGGCAATTTTCGAGACCCCATCGCTCACACCCTTATAACCTTGTAAGGTAACACGACCAACATGATGACATCGATTTTTGCTCATATATCATTAATGTAACATGGACAATATACTAACTTCATTCTTTGCCCAAATAACATTTTAAGAGTAACGAGCAACTTTCTATCGATGAAATGTAAAACCATGTTTAGCCATTACATCCAAACACAATAAAATATTTTTGTTCCACACATACAAATTCCAAGCAAAGTAAGCATATATACGATAATATGGAAAACACAATCTTGCAAGCAAAGTAAGCATATATACGATAATATTGAAAAAAAACACAATCTTGTTACTATTATTAAATTGACTTGTTCATTATCCCGAGTTCAACACTCTCTCTCTCTCTCTCTCTTAAGACCTACATTATCCAATGTAAAACAGTCCGGATGAGCCGGGTTAAGTCTGTTTTCCAGTTCTTATAACAAGTTTGTTTTTCAGTTCTTATAACATTTGAAAATGTAAGCGTGGTTACTCGTTCCGTCTCGGCGCATCTCGTTAGGGACTGACCTTGAGTCTTTCCATAGCGCGAGTTTTCACTCATCATCGACCATTAGTAATCGTTCGATCCAACAGAAAAAAACAGAGACTAGTGTTAGCATAATAGGTGAAAAAAAGTTGATCTTTCTCTTATTACGTTTTATTCAATAACTGGTAGACATAACTCACATATTTATCTTGGTAAAACAAAACATAATAACTGTCAGACAGACAGACAGACTTACAGACATAACACTCAGCATAATGGTGACATATGGTGTTAGCATAATAGGTGAAAAAAAGTTGATTTCAATTCTTAGCTTGTTCTTCACATGTTCAGTGTTCATTCTTGTATTCCCTATGTTCCTTATCATGCCTTCATATTCTCTATAAGTTCATATTCCATGCATGTTCACTCTATTCATCAACTTTTTCTTACATGTTTTCTGTGTTCACCGTATGTTCACTGTGTTCATTCCCCTACTTAACCTCAATTTTTTTTTATGTTCTTTGTTTCTTTAAACCAATTTGTTTCTTCCATTCACTAACTAGTTCTTTGTCAAATAATATTATACTGCAATACAGTTCCCTCAACAATTTTAGTCACCAAGTTTTATTTACAAAACTATGTCAAAGTAATTCTCGTCGTCAACTTAATAGTTCTACCAACCCCGTTCTTAAACAAATCTACACTTTATTCAGTTCCAAATTTACAAAGACAAACCTTTCTTGTAACTTCTTAACTAAAAATCTTTCGCCAATCAACTAAAACATAGTCACTTTCCTCATTTCTCAACTAAACTTATTATCCAATCAACCAAAAAATAGTCAAAGGAATCTTTCCAACGCTGTTCATAACTAAACTTATTCCCTAGTCATCAGAAAAATAGCCGTGTTCTTCATGTTTCATTGTCATTTCATAACTAAAATTATCCATCAATCAACAGAAAAAGTCATATTCATCATCATTGTTCCTAACTAAAATTATGTTTTGTCAAGTAAGAAAAAATAACCAAAGATATCTTTCATCGCTGTTCTTAACTGACATTATACTTTGGGGAGCACAAAATAGTCTCCCTCGTCATGTTTTGTCTTTTTCCTTAACTACAAGTATTCATCAGTCAAATAAAAAATAGTTACTTCATCATGTTTCCCTATCATTTCTTAACTGAAATATCACTTCTCTCATCTGAAATAGTCATGTGTAGTCTCTTTCCAACACTGTTCTTAACTAAAGTAGCCTTTCACTTTGCTAAAATAATCATATTCATCATTGTTCCTAACTAAAATTATATGTCGTTAAGTAAGAAATATAGTCAAAGACACTCTTCGAGTCATCAAGGACTTACTCAAAGACATCAAAGTTGCACTCAAAGACATCCTTTGAGACATCAAAGACATCCTTTAAGACTTCAAGGGGAACTCTTCAAGATATCAAAAGACACTCTCAAACACTCAAAATTTACTCGCATCCTTAAAGTTATTCTCAGAGTCATCAAAAAGTTAATCTCAGTCATCAAAATGTTATTCTCTAAGTAACCTTTCGTTCATCAGAGAAACTTTCTAAGACATCCTCGTTCATTAAAGTTATTCTCGGAGCTATCAAAATTAATCTCTAAAACAACAAAAGTTAATCTCGGTCATCAAAGTTGATCTGCAAGATATCTTCGAGACATCAAAGTTACTCTTCATTACATCAAAGACTCATTCAAATACTACTCATGTTCTCAGAAGTCATTCTCAAAGTCATCACCGATTTTCTCAGAGTCACCAAAGTTATTCTCTGAGTTAACAAAATACTACTCATGTTCTCAAAAGACATTCTCAAAGTCATCAAAGTTATTCAAAGAGCTAACAAAAGTTATTCTCGGAGTCACCTTCGTTCTTCAGAGAAACTTTCCAAAACATCTTTGTTCATCAAAGTTATTCTCGGAGTCATCAAAAGGTATTCTCTAACTCACTTTTGGTCATTAAAGTTAATTTCTATGTTATAAAAGTTTGTCTCAGAGACATCTAAAGTTAATCTTAGAGTTATCAAATGTAATCTCTAACTCACTTTTGTTCATCAAAGTTGATCTCAGAGTTAACAAAGGTAATCTCTAACTCACTCTCGTTCATCAAAGTTGTTTCAAAGACATCAAAGTTAATCTCAGAGTTATCCAAAGATATTCTCATGTCCACAAAAGTTATTCCAAGAGACGTCAAAGTTAATCTCAGACATCTTTGTTCATAAAAGTTATTCTCAGAGACATCTAAAGTTATTCTCTAAGACATCAAAGTTATTCTAAGAGCTATCAAAAGTTATTCTCAGTCATGATATGTTATTCTCTAAGTAACCTTCCGTTCATCAAAGACATTCTCTAAGCCCTCAAAGTTATTCTCTAAGACAACAAAGTCATTCTCAGAGTCATCAAAAAGTTATTCTCAGACTCACCTTCGTTATTCAAAGAAGCCTTCTGAGACATCCTCGTTCAACAAAACTGTCCTCAGAGCCATCAAAAAGTTAAATACAGTCATCAAAGTTATTCTCTAAATATCTTTTCGTTCATCAGAGAAGCTTTCTAGGACATCTTTGTTCATCAAAGTTGTTCTCTAAGACATCAATGTTGTTCTCTAAGACATCAATGTTGTTCTCTAAATCATAAAAGTTAATCTCTAAGTCACCTTCGTTTACTAGAGAAACTTTCCAATCCATCTTCGTTGATCAAAGTTATTCTCAGAATCATCAAAGAGATCTCTAATTCACCTTCGTTCACCAAAAAGTTGTTCTCTAAGACACCTTCGTTCATCAAAGAAACTCTCCTTCCATCATGTTATTCTTTAAGACATCTTCAGTCATAAAATTTCTCTCCAAAATGTAGCTAGTTCAGCTTTTCATACCAAACCTGCACTTCTGTTAAAATATATTTTCTTAGTCACTTTACCCTAAAACTGTTCTCAGAACTACACTGCCCAAATCCTACGTAACCTATCCTCTCCACCCAATGTTACTTAGTTAATGTAACGTTCCTAAACCTAACTTTACCTATCCTAACTTAACTTACCTTACCTTTACCTATCGTACCTAACTTAACCTGCATAACCTAACTTTACCTATCCTAACATGACTTACCTTACATTACCTATCTTACTTAACTTAACCTGCACAACCTAACTTACATAACTTATCTTACCTATCCTAACGTAACCTAACTTGCTTTACCTAACTTAATCTTACATTTCCAAACTGATGTATCCTAACTTATCTAGTCCAACCAGACATGATCTAACTTACATAATTATTCCTGCTTGTCTTTTGTGTTTCGTCAATCATTATCTCATATTCATTTACTCATTTCAAGGGTTAATTTCTCAAATGGACATTTTTGCATTTCAAGTGTTATTTGTTTAAGATTGGGTGTTTAACCATTTCAAAGGATTTTTGTTATATATGGGAATTTACTCGTTTCAAGGGCAAATTTCTCAAATGGTCATTTTTGCAGATCAAGGGTTATTTGTTAAAGTTCATCAAGTTGCTCATAAGTTGTATTTATTATGTTTGTTATTATTTATTCTTATTCCCCAACCCCTTAACCTAACCTTTCAGATGTAGTTTATTGTGTTTTTTGTCGATATTATCCTTTAACCTAACCTTTCAGATGTAGTTTATTGTGTTTTTTGACGTATTTGTTGAATATATTATCCTTTTCATAACCTTTCAGAGGTAGTTTTGTTTCTCCTTTTTGTATATTTTTACCCAAACCCACCATCCCACTTAACCTTCTTTCCTTCTTTTACTTTGTTTCTCCTACTCCTTCAAACCCTCCTTTCTATCTCTCCCCCTTATTCTCTCTCTTCCCCCCCCCCTCTCTCTCACTCATTTGCTCAAATGCTCTCTTCTTTCTCAAATTCAAGTCTTAATGCTCCCATTCTCTCACCCTCACTCTCATTCACTTAGTTTTCTTTTTCTCAAATTCAAGTCTAGTGCTCCCATGCTCTTCCTCCCCCCTCTCTCTTACTCTTTTCTCCTCGTTTCATGCTCTCACTCACTTGCTCTCTTGTTTTTCTCAATTTCAAGTCTTAGTAGATCTGATTCTTTACTATTGTAATTTTATTTTTACTGAGATAATGAATGAACTTATATGTGAAAACAAAGTAAAAGAAGGTTAAGTGGGATGGTGGGTTTGGGTAAAAATATACAAAAAGGAGAAACAAAACTACATCTGAAAGGTTATGAAAAGGATAATATATTCAACAAATACGTCAAAAAACACAATAAACTACATCTGAAAGGTTAGGTTAAAGGGTTGGGGAATAAGAACATATGATAGAACCTACTAAATACACTAAGATTACAAGAGGTTAGGTTAAGGGGTTGGGGAATAAGAATAAATAATAACAAACATAATAAATAAAACTTATGAGCAACTTGATGAACTTTAACAAATAACCCTTGATCTGCAAAAAATGACCATTTGAGAAATTTGCCCTTGAAACGAGTAAATTCCCATATATAACAAAAATCCTTTGAAATGGTTAAACACCCAATCTTAAACAAATAACACTTGAAATGCAAAAATGAACATTTGAGAAATTAACCCTTGAAATGAGTAAATGAATATGAGACAATGATTGACGAAACACAAAAGACAAGCAGGAATAATTATGTAAGTTAGATCATGGCTGGTTTGGACTAGATAAGTTAGGATACATCAGTTTGGAAATGTAAGATTAAGTTAGGTAAAGCAAGTTAGGTTACGTTAGGATAGGTAAGATAAGTTATGTAAGTTAGGTTGTGCAGGTTAAGTTAAGTAAGATAGGTAATGTAAGGTAAGTCATGTTAGGATAGGTAAAGTTAGGTTATGCAGGTTAAGTTAGGTACGATAGGTAAAGGTAAGGTAAGTTAAGTTAGGATAGCTAAAGTTAGGTTTAGGAACGTTACGTTAACTAAGTAACATTGGGTGGAGAGGATAGGTTACGTAGGATTTGGGCAGTGTAGTTCTGAGAACAGTTTTAGGGTAAAGTGACTAAGAAAATATATTTTAACAGAAGTGCAGGTTTGGTATGAAAAGCTGAACTAGTTACATTTTGGAGAGAAATTTTATGACTGAAGATGGCTTAAAGAATAACATGATGGAAGGAGAGTTTCTTTGATGAACGAAGGTGTCTTAGAGGACAACTTTTTGGTGAACGAAGGTGAATTAGAGATCTCTTTGATGATTCTGAGAATAACTTTGATCAACGAAGATGGATTGGAAAGTTTCTCTAGTAAACGAAGGTGCCTTAGAGATTAACTTTTATGATTTAGAGAACAACATTGATGTCTTAGAGAACAACTTTGATGGACAAAGATGTCTTAGAGAACAACTTTGATGAACAAAGATGTCTTAGAGAACAACTTTGATGAACAAAGATGTCTTAGAAAGCTTCTCTGATGAACGAAAAGATACTTAGAGAATAACTTTGATGACTGTATTTAACTTTTTGATGGCTCTGAGGACAGTTTTGTTGAACGAGGATGTCTCAGAAGGCTTCTTTGAATAACGAAGGTGAGTCTGAGAATAACTTTTTGATGACTCTGAGAATGACTTTGTTGTCTTAGAGAATAACTTTGAGGGCTTAGAGAATGTCTTTGATGAACGGAAGGTTACTTAGAGAATAACATATCATGACTGAGAATAACTTTTGATAGCTCTTAGAATAACTTTGATGTCTTAGAGAATAACTTTAGATGTCTCTGAGAATAACTTTTATGAACGAAGATGTCTGAGATTAACTTTGACGTCTCTTGGAATAACTTTTGTGGACATGAGAATATCTTTGGATAACTCTGAGATTAACTTTGATGTCTTTGAAACAACTTTGATGAACGAGAGTGAGTTAGAGATTACCTTTGTTAACTCTGAGATCAACTTTGATGAACAAAAGTGAGTTAGAGATTACATTTGATAACTCTAAGATTAACTTTAGATGTCTCTGAGACAAACTTTTATAACATAGAAATTAATTTTAATGACCAAAAGTGAGTTAGAGAATACCTTTTGATGACTCCGAGAATAACTTTGATGAACAAAGATGTTTTGGAAAGTTTCTCTGAAGAACGAAGGTGACTCCGAGAATAACTTTTGTTAGCTCTTTAAATAACTTTGATGACTTTGAGAATGTCTTTTGAGAACATGAGTAGTATTTTGTTAACTCAGAGAATAACTTTGGTGACTCTGAGAAAATCGGTGATGACTTTGAGAATGACTTCTGAGAACATGAGTAGTATTTGAATGAGTCTTTGATGTAATGAAGAGTAACTTTGATGTCTCGAAGATATCTTGCAGATCAACTTTGATGACCGAGATTAACTTTTGTTGTTTTAGAGATTAATTTTGATAGCTCCGAGAATAACTTTAATGAACGAGGATGTCTTAGAAAGTTTCTCTGATGAACGAAAGGTTACTTAGAGAATAACATTTTGATGACTGAGATTAACTTTTTGATGACTCTGAGAATAACTTTAAGGATGCGAGTAAATTTTGAGTGTTTGAGAGTGTCTTTTGATATCTCGAAGAGTTCCCCTTGAAGTCTTAAAGGATGTCTTTGATGTCTCAAAGGATGTCTTTGAGTGCAACTTTGATGTCTTTGAGTAAGTCCTTGATGACTCGAAGAGTGTCTTTGACTATATTTCTTACTTAACGACATATAATTTTAGTTAGGAACAATGATGAATATGATTATTTTAGCAAAGTGAAAGGCTACTTTAGTTAAGAACAGTGTTGGAAAGAGACTACACATGACTATTTCAGATGAGAGAAGTGATATTTCAGTTAAGAAATGATAGGGAAACATGATGAAGTAACTATTTTTTATTTGACTGATGAATACTTGTAGTTAAGGAAAAAGACAAAACATGACGAGGGAGACTATTTTGTGCTCCCCAAAGTATAATGTCAGTTAAGAACAGCGATGAAAGGTATCTTTGGTTATTTTTTCTTACTTGACAAAACATAATTTTAGTTAGGAACAATGATGATGAATATGACTTTTTCTGTTGATTGATGGATAATTTTAGTTATGAAATGACAATGAAACATGAAGAACACGGCTATTTTTCTGATGACTAGGGAATAAGTTTAGTTATGAACAGCGTTGGAAAGATTCCTTTGACTATTTTTTGGTTGATTGGATAATAAGTTTAGTTGAGAAATGAGGAAAGTGACTATGTTTTAGTTGATTGGCGAAAGATTTTTAGTTAAGAAGTTACAAGAAAGGTTTGTCTTTGTAAATTTGGAACTGAATAAAGTGTAGATTTGTTTAAGAACGGGGTTGGTAGAACTATTAAGTTGACGACGAGAATTACTTTGACATAGTTTTGTAAATAAAACTTGGTGACTAAAATTGTTGAGGGAACTGTATTGCAGTATAATATTATTTGACAAAGAACTAGTTAGTGAATGGAAGAAACAAATTGGTTTAAAGAAACAAAGAACATAAAAAAAATTGAGGTTAAGTAGGGGAATGAACACAGTGAACATACGGTGAACACAGAAAACATGTAAGAAAAAGTTGATGAATAGAGTGAACATGCATGGAATATGAACTTATAGAGAATATGAAGACATGATAAGGAACATAGGGAATACAAGAATGAACACTGAACATGTGAAGAACAAGCTAAGAATTGAAATCAACTTTTTTTCACCTATTATGCTAACACCATATGTCAGCATTATGCTGAGTGTTATGTCTGTAAGTCTGTCTGTCTGTCTGACAGTTATTATGTTTTGTTTACCAAGATAAATATGTGAGTTATGTCTACCAGTTATTGAATAAAACGTAATAAGAGAAAGATCAACTTTTTTTCACCTATTATGCTAACAATAGTCTCTGCTTTTTCTGTTGGATCGAACGATTGCTAATGGTCGATGATGAGTGAAAACTCGCGCTATGGAAAGACTCAAGGTCAGTCCCTAACGAGATGCGCCGAGACGGAACGAGTAACCACGCTTACATTTTCAAATGTTATAAGAACTGAAAAACAAACTTATAAGAACTGGAAAACAGACTTAACCTGGCTCATCCGGACTGTTTTACATTGGATAATGTAGGTCTTAAGAGAGAGAGAGAGAGAGAGAGAGAGAGAGTGTGTTGAACTCGGGATAATGAACAAGTCAATTTAATAATAGTAACAAGATTGTGTTTTTTTTCCATATTATCGTATATATGCTTACTTTGCTTGCAAGATTGTGTTTTCCATATTATCGTATATATGCTTACTTCGCTTGCAAGATTGTGTTTTCCATATTATCGTATATATGCTTACTTTGCTTGCAAGATTGTGTTTTCCATATTATCGTATATAAATAAAAAAATAAATAAATATGTTTATTCAGGTAAGGTACACACATACAAGTGATGTTACATTAATGGATTGATATATAGATAGAGCTAGTACATACAATGCCTAAAGCCACTATTACGCAATGCGTTTCGGGCAAGAAAAACATTAATATCTAGAACTTAATACTAATTGAGCATAAAGAATAAAAAGTGTTGAAAACAAATACAAATAAAGATAAAAAAAAAGGGGGAACATGACTGAAAAAGCAGCACAAATACAATAGGTTGACAAACAGTGTTGATTAAAAAAAAATAATAATAATAAAATAACAGACATGGGTTGACAATAAAGGAGTGAGGTGGGTTACAGGGAATTTATTAGGTAGTGTTTAGTTTTTATCTTAAACTGGTTGAGAGAGGTACAGTCTTTAACATGGTTGGGAAGGTCATTCCACATTCTGGGTCCCTTGATTTGTAGAGCATTTCTAGTTTGATTAAGTCGTACTCTAGGAATATCAAAACTGTATTTATTCCTGGTGTGGTGCTCATGGGTTCTGTTACAACCTTCAATGAAGCTTTTGAGGTCAGGATTGGCATTACAGTTCAGCGTTTTATATATGTATAATACACAAGAGAGAATGTGCAGTGACTTAATATCTAACATATTCAGAGATTTGAGTAAGGGTACCGAGTGATGTCTGGGGCCAGAGTTGGATATTGTCCTAATAGCAGCTTTGTGTTGGGTAATGAGAGGACGTAAATGATTTTGGGTAGTAGAACCCCAAGCACAAATACCATAGTTGAGGTATGGATAGATGAGGGAGTAATAGAGAGTAACCAGGGCAGGGCGGGGTACATAATATCTGATCTTAGAAAGAATGCCAACAGTTTTTGAAACTTTTTTTGATATATTTAGAATGTGACCCTGGAAATTCAGCTTGTGGTCGATGAGAACGCCAAAAAATTTGCCATCTAATTTGTTACAAATTTGGGTATTGTTTATTTTGAGATTTATCTGATTAGAGGATTTATTGCCAAACAGAATATAAAACGTTTTGTCAATGTTAAGGGTGAGTTTGTTGGCAGTTAGCCAAAGATGGACTTTCTCTAGCTCAGTATTTACTGTGGCATTTAGAGCAAGGGGGTCAGGACTGGAGTAAATGAAGGTTGTGTCGTCAGCAAATAGAATTGGTTTGAGGTGTTGGGAGGCATTTGGAAGGTCATTAATGTAGATGAGAAAGAGGAGAGGGCCAAGTATGCTGCCCTGAGGAACACCAATGTTGATGGGTAGGGTGGGAGAAATTGTATTATTCACAGAAACATACTGGAGCCTGTCAGTAAGATAAGATTTGAGGTATTGCAGGGAGTATCCTCTGACTCCATAATGATGTAATTTAAGAAGAAGGTTTTGATGGTTGACAGTGTCAAAAGCCTTACGCAGGTCCACAAATAACCCAAACCCAAATATATGCTTACTTTGCTTGCAAGATTGTGTTTTCCATATTATCGTATATATGCTTACTTTGCTTGGAATTTGTATGTGTGGAACAAAAATATTTTATTGTGTTTGGATGTAATGGCTAAACATGGTTTTACATTTCATCGATAGAAAGTTGCTCGTTACTCTTAAAATGTTATTTGGGCAAAGAATGAAGTTAGTATATTGTCCATGTTACATTAATGATATTTGAGCAAAGAACGATGTCATCATGTTGGTCGTGTTACCTTACAAGGTTATAAGGGTGTGAGCGATGGGGTCTCGAAAATTGCCATTAGTCTAAGTGAAATGGAGAAAGATACGTGAACAGTGGCAGCAGGAGAAAGGAAATGATGTTACTTTCCCCAACTATTAAATGATCTGGAGAGAGAGAGAGAGAGAGAGAGAGAGAGAGAGAGAGAGAGAGAGAGAGAGAGAGAGAGAGAGAGAGAGAGAGAGTCCACTGAGTGCTAGGTATATCCCATGCAGTTGTGTTTACATCAAATTAAGATTTGTTATAATAATAAGATTGAAGACCAGCTTATGACTGGATATTCTTAAAAAAAAATGCTATTTGAGCAAGAATGGTGATACTAAGGCTTAGCACAGAACACTTGGTCTGGGAATGGAGCAGTAATGGTTTGGCCATGGAGGGGGTGGTAGGGGTATGGGTTTGGTGGGGGTGGACGGGGAGAGGGTAAGGGCGACCCATTACATCCTCCATCTACACCTCAAACCATCACGAAGGTTGGACCGCAGCGAGAGGGTACGGCCAGCTTATTCATTCAGGAGTCTTGCTATGATAACACCCGTTGTGTGATACAACCTCTGCAAAGCAGTAATGAATGGATGTAGGACGAAGAGGTGATGGAGATTGCGTAAACATGCATACATTTCAATGATATTTATTTGAGCCAGCAGATGATGTGATCACAGTTAACAAGAATAATTTGTAGGTAGAGATTGCGTCTCCGTGATGATGTGAAATGTTTCTCTCTTTTAGTAAACGATAACCTCCGGACTTTGACTGAGTTTACTAAGTGAAGTGCCGTGTGGTGGACTTTAGAGAGAGAGAGAGACAGAGAGAGAGAGAGAGAGAGAGAGAGAGAGAGAGAGAGAGAGAGAGAGAGAGAGAGAGAGAGAGAGAGAGAGAGAGAGAGAGACAGAGAGAGACAGAGAGAGACAGAGAGACAGAGAGAGACAGAGAGACAGAGAGAGGCAGAGAGACAGAGAGAGACAGAGAGACAGAGAGAGAGAGACAGAGAGAGACATAGAGACAGAGAGACAGAGAGACAGAGAGAGAGAGACAGAGAGAGAGAGACAGAGAGAGAGAGAGAGAGGCAGACAGAGAGACAGAGAGAGAGAGAGAGAGAGAGAGAGAGAGAGAGAGAGAGAGAGAGAGAGAGAGAGAGAGAGAGAGAGAGAGAGAGAGAGAGAGAGACGGAGAGACAGAGAGACAGAGAGACAGAGAGAGAGAGAGAGTCGCGGACCGTAGCGAAACGCAGTGGGTAATGGATGCCCCAACCACTTCCGCCGTGTCTGAGGAGATATAACCAAGCTACTTGGAAAAGTCTTTCAGTCAGCCTCTAACCCGTGACCCTTACACACACCCCTCCGCGGACATTGAAAAACGCTTAAGGGTAATGGTACACATCCCTCCTGCTGGACTCTACTCTCTCATCCTCTCACACTTAGGACTTCCTGTAGGGGGAGTTAATGGTTTGTCTAACCGCAAAATGACCCAGAGCAGTCTCACGGCGACGAGGGGAAGCTCCACTCACCCTTCCCTCCCTCCCCCACCCAAACAACATAACAGACTATGTTGGCACTCCTCTAATCTACACTCAATCTCACGATCATCAAAATTATTATCCTCACACAGGATTAAGTCTACGCAAAACACACATACATATTCATTTACTCCTTCCTCTTATCCTTCTATTTTCTTACTCTACCACATACTCTCACACATCCCAACAACAACATGGCTTCACTCTTTCCCAACCCAAACACACAGAAAAAGCTCCCCAAAACCCCGAGGACTAGAACCGCGCGCACCACATTCCTCCGACAAGTGTCATAACATCCGGGAAATTCCCCCCTAACCCTTGAGGACTAGAGCGATGCGCTGCGACTACGACGACGCGCACCACCTGGCATCCAACAACATGATCTCCCCCTCGTTCCTGACCACATACCATAACACAGGACGCTCACACGCGTCCGAAACGCGCCAAACTTCCGGGAAAATCCCCCAAAACCCTTGAGGACTACGACGACGCGCACCACCTGCCAGGTGCCACTCACCTGAGTGCCACCTGGCAGATGGTGCGCGCAGTCGTAGTCCTCAACTTCACTACTTCTAAGGGTAGATAACGACTTCACCAAGCGCACAGGAAAGAAAGATTGCTTGGTAACAATCTATTTATTAAAAAAAATCCTACACTCATAACAAATTATTTAGTCTACTGACATTTACTTTAAATCCAATTCTCTCATTGGATAGAAGCAAGGATTTACACCAACAAAATACAAGGCATTACAAAATACAATACATTAACACTGGTGGAAAAGTTAATATTACACACAGAACACTGGTACACCACATAAATACCATATCCTCTTACAGGTTACTTTACTTGCTATAAAACTGTGAGTGAGCTGTAAGTTGCATTTATAATCTAAATAATAAAAATATATAAACTCGATGGCAGATACATAAAGGAACGGTCGTAACTGAGAGTAAATTATGCCGACAAACTGGACAAAACTTCACTCACAGATCCCCAAATTGAATTTGCCTGCCTCCTCCGGCTGCATACTGCAAAAAGCTCATACCATAACCATCTACATTCTCTTATGTGTTCTGCCCAAATATTAAACAAAATTATCTATAAATTTAATACCCTACTAGCTGCCCTCTACTTAGTCAACCACCATACACCCAGTAGTTTTCATATCACTACTTGATCGTACCGCCGGCAGCACTGCAAACCAGTAGACACTCAACGGCCAACCCTTGTGTTTCTTTCTATAAAATCTTGTTTCTGTGGGTGGTTATGACTACCCTGGTCGTAATGGTCTACCAACACCAGCCAGACACAATTAAAATTAAACCACATGGTGGAAATGTGTCCACATGTCATACCAATCGTCTCTACCAAATATCTTATTTACACTAACAGACTTTACTAAGTACATATTAACTGATATAACCTACTGGCTGTTTACAACTTAATTACTTGTTTCCATAAAAACTCTCCAAGCCAGCCAGTAGCTTATGTTTAACAATTTAATCATGTTCAGGCAGTGTTGCACGATGTACTGACCAAAACCTTTTGATTTCATAATTTGTTCCTTACAATTTCTTCTCACTCGAGCTCAAACTTTATCAAAACCTTTATAAAGACAAACTCTGGTCATTACATTAAACATTAATATGCTCTTATTAAAGTGCAAGTTCCATATTTCACTACATTTTCATGTAGTGTCGTAATTTGTCAATTAAAAGGTTAACCAACTTGACAGATATAAGCTGATTTTATAGTGAAATTATCTGAGAGATGGGTTTCAGATGTTTGTACAGGAGCGTAATTTAAGTGCTTGTCATAGCAATTATTTTCCCTAGGTTCACTGTTACTTATGTGTGTGCAGAAAGCTTAATGCTATTATATTCATTATAACATGGATAATTACAATATCCAGGTAAGTAACTGGTGGAATAAACTCTGAGATAATTTATATATACATAAGTGTAGGAACCAAAATCCTATTATTGGAAATGTTTTAATAGTGTTCAGATTTTGACTAAAGAAAAACTTTATTTGAGAGAGAAAGTCTTGTCATAGTAAGAAGCGTATATTTTATTACAATGTAAAGTGAATAAAACAAAACAGGAAAAGCTTAAGCAGGGAATTTATAGAATTTACTTAAAGGTATTTTCTTAGCAATTTACCATTGAACCTAGACGGCAAAATACTATTCTACCTTTAATCGTACTTAAATATTTATAAATAATAAAAAAAATTGAAATAGTGTAAACTGAGGAACAATTAATATGAAACTACATGCCAAAATTATAAAAAAACTACATAAGAATACATAATGAATTCACAATGTGATATACCAGAAAATCTTTGGAGCAAGATATTGGGACCGATCCACCGTCCTACTCTTAATATTTTTTTCTTATGTCAAAATCTCAGATTTTTAGGAGGAAATTACACTGATTTAAGCCAGTAGTAGATTACGTAAGCTCGATAAGTAATCCGGCTTCTGTGCCTATGGAAGATGGACACTCAGCAGATTTACTTATAGTGTGAGAGTATAAATCAGGCAACAAATGTGCTTGCTGCCTTGTCTGTTTACTTAAAAACATTGCTCTGTACCCAGCATATCATTCTTCCTTCTTGCTCTCAGGAACAAGCCAGGTTTCCGCGTCTGTAAACTTGTCAAAACTGGGCTCCAACACCTGCTGGAGAGGAGCAGCTTTAACAAGACCCAACCGCTGGAGTCCACATGGAGCCTATCGCAGCATCTGCCATCTGTTGGAGTGTTCCTCGACTCGAGCGTGACTAAGGACTCTCTGCTAGACCTCCAGCACCTGCACTACTCCGGAAATGAGGAAACACCTGTCTCCTGGATGTCGCCGACCATGTATGGAAGCATCGGCATGTTGGGGACGGACGACAGCTACAGGAAGCTGGGGCTCGGTAGACTGGTAATCAAGATCATGGGGAGGCTATATGCTAGCCAGGGCTTCATTCCTAACGCCCACGTCAACTACGACAACCCGTCTTCTATAGCAACGTTCAGCAAGATACCAGGCTGGGAAAACACTCACACTGCCGCCTGGATGGCCTTCGAGCAGACAAATGGAATCATTGAAATATCACAGGACAAAGATCCCCAATTACTATAGCAAAATATATTTTATAAGTTCTAAAGAAGAACTAAATTCTTATAAATTAATTATGACAAATACAATAATAATAATTAATTATTGTCATTATATTAATAATTAATAAACACAATTCCAATGTAACATATATTCCTCACTAAAATTGTTGCGAAAAGATTCAGCAAAAAAATTAGTATAGTCAGCTGAATAACTAAAAGGTTCTAGTATTCATTCATCCCAAAGCCGAATTATTATGGAAGATCAATTATACCCATACACTGCTGTAGTTGACTTCTGTATGCGTTATGGAACTGTACTGTAGTTTCAGGGAAAGCTAGTGGTGTGTAATAGGCAGTGGTATGAAAGATTGGTAAAAAAGATGAAGACACTCGTATCCCTGTTTTAAACTCCCACAAATTGTTATGCTATACAATATTAGCCAGAGTAATACTGTACTTCTATAAATAAGTACAGTACCATAAGTAAATATGGTTTTCACTTCCAAGTAAATGCAGTTACTTTGATGAGAGCACAAATGTATCACATAGAGTATGTGAAGAGTAACATTAAAGTCTAATTCAGATACCTATGCCTTCAGATTATACCTATACCTTCAGATTCCTATACAGTATTCACTTTCTTGCAATTGCCATGGTATTTGGGTTTTAGTGCATAAGGTGCCCATCCTGCTTCCAACCAGCTTGGGACTGAATGCATTCATATATGTTGATTTTATATCTTTTTTAACTTCTTGTCATATCCTTTTGGCACCATAAAATATTAATTTATTTCCGATAATACGTCACAATGGGGATGCCCTAAAATCTCTAAACTGTAAGCACGATATTTGGTACAATTGTATATTACACATTAAAGGAATATTTAAAGTACATGAAATAATATTGTACATACAGGCATACATGATAATGGGGGGTATGTCACTACATGGATACAGGCTCAATAGGGCTGCGGTACTTTCATACAGGATAATTTAACACCATAATGTAACATTTGCCTTCAGGCCAAAACCCACAAAAACTTAAAAAAACAGAAATGGAATGTTCTCAACTAATTAACATCACACTCACTGTTGCTAGCTCGAAATAAAAGCAGCTAACATATTAGAACCTAACCAAAAACTAGATGTAGCCCAGTAACTACACACATCCTGCTTTGTATCTATTGAAGGGTTAAAATCCTTTCCTAATGTGCCAGAAGGACCTATTGAGTAGTTGCCTGATTAGAGTGATTGCCTGATCCTATCCTTATGATGGCTCTACTGGCCATCATAAAGGTAGTTAGTCCATAGTTTAAGAGTAGGTCTTCCATTCTTTATAATTAGAGATGGTCCATAGTTTCATAGGTTACCCTATGGGTTAAATAACATATTATGTTATGTCTGCTCTACACTGAAGCTAGATCAATGTGAAACTGTTACCGCTTGTGTGAGTCGTATTAAACCCATTAAAGTTTAAGTACTGTAGCTTGAATTGAGATTTTAAAACTTGTTTTAAAATCTCAAAATGTTTTAAAATTTTAAAATTGATTTGTCACAATAAGATTAACCTTTATGTGTCTTGTTTGTAGAATTTTTAGTTCTATGACCTGCAGCCTTAACTATTATGGGAGATGATTATGATCCTCTCAGGTCCTCATCCTCTGGGATGATTTTCGTCACTGATAGTGAAAGAACAACTGAACTTAGAAGAATTAATATTCGAATAATTATAAATTATTAATTTAATTCTTATTAATTAAGAATTAATGCATTTCTTTAATATGCATTCCATACCCATCCCGTGGGCGGTGGTGGAAAGGGTTACAGAGGCACATAATCAGGCAAAGTGAAATTCACACCAGTTACTCCATCTATCACCATTGTATTATGCAGGAAGAACCCCACGTCTATGGGTCATCCTATAAGGTTAGCAGACTTCTAGATGTTACCACTGCTAGGCTTAGGCTTGCCAATAAGTACCTCTAGGAGTCTGCAACATCTGCTGATGTAGATTTGACTATGTAAACTGTCGGCAGAACTATTCGCATCCTTTGCGTCATTATATAATGGCATGTGAAAAAAATCGCGGAATTCAGAGATAACACGGTCAATGGAGTCCAAGAAATGTGTAAGTACGTCATTCATAAGAGTAAACACTAATCTCATGTAGTGTTAGTGGAAATTTTGTTTTTGTTTTTATTAATATATTAGGTACATCATCTAATATATACATTAGGTACATATAGTCTAGGGTAGCTGCACATTAGTGCAGCTACCCTAGACTATATGAAGGGGAGTACAAAGTAGCAGAGCCACATATAATTGTCTACGGAACTGACCACCTTAATTCATTTGAAGCTCCCCTAAACACATCTAATGGAACCGTTACTGTGCCTGGTAAGTCCACTACGGCCCGCTCCTGTGCCAGGTAAGTTACGGGCTCACCATAGCCCGCGCTACTTGGAACTTGTTCCGAGTAGCTGAATCTATAACAACAACAACATCTCACGGTCGTCCCGGGAGCTCAGTGTACCAGGCGTGTGGCAGGGTGAAGGACCCTGGCTGGCTGCCGCCCCTACAACATTTTCTTCTTGCTATAGTCGCAACAAGATAGAGCAGCGCTGTGGATGAAAGAAGCTATTTACAGTTTCAAGTATACAAGTGTTTGAGAATCAGCAGCAAACATATTCAATATAAAGGTAAATTCTCTGTTCATCGTACATAACAGGTTCCTGTGCTAAACCTAATTATATAAGTATTCATCCAAAATAAGTGCCAGTTCATACATTATAAATTGTAATCGTGAAGGTACTACACAGTTGTGAAAAGTACCAGACATATCCCAGAAGTCCTCAAACTGCGCTACAGTACCAATTAAACTATGATAGTGTGTTTAGGGTAGGGGGGGACGAGGATAGGAGAGAAGAATCATCACGGCCTTGAACCAGCACCTCGCCGGCCACTTGCCAAATCAGTGATTTCAGAAAAATCGATTCAGAATACAACACGGCTTATTTACTCTCAGTAGACCAGCTTAATGAGTGAAGAAATAGATAGGGCAAATTAATAATCATTCAAAACTTACAAACACTTAATAATTAGTGACCAAGTTTAAACAGAAGACTAACGGAGAGCCATTAGCAACTGACCAAGTTGGATACTCATGATTAACAGCACAATAATCGACGGTGTAAGAAAGGATAAATGAAATACAGCTGAAAGGTCACAAAGTGAAATTCATGTGGATTCCATCTCATGTTGGAATAGTACTCAACGAGGTGGCGGATGACTTGGAAAAACGTGCCTCATCAAAACCACAAGTTGACATTGAAATTGAAATAAGTTTATTAAGGTAAAATACACTCAAAGGGATGAGGTAGCTTAAGTTATTCTCACCCTGTTCAGTACAACGTGCTCATACATATATAGACTCTTCACAAACAGTAAACATATTACCGAACATTCTGAGTGATAAACATATACATTTCTTCCTTTACACGTGTAGTATGTTATCAGACGCACACACAAATACTTTTATGACTAGGTATATAGACAATTTGCAATAGACATTCAGACAATTCAACAAAAGGTTACAATCTTGGTGCAAAATTCTTATATTTCTCCAGAATATCATCAATCTTTCCGTTGTGACCCATCCAGGCTATTTGTTCAGGAACAGTCCTTATCTCAGTGTTGCTATATACATTAATCAACAGGCAATCAAGAACATAATGGGTGAGGGTGTGATACCTTAACATACCTCATAGTTTACACTTGGTGTCATTATCACTTAGATAATGATAATGATCATTTAGTTTAGAACCGAGAATTATATGTACAGGCAGCATAAAACATCCACCAGACTGTGACATTGTAATTTCCAGAATTAGGCTGGGACATCGATATCCATAGCTGGTGGCTGCAGATAATGAATCCCCCCCAATGGTGAATATTCCAATTGTAAACTATGTGAACAAGAGCTGGGACATACTCTCTAACACTATATCTGTGATTGCCCTGTTATAAGTGACTTCAGACCTAATGGTATAAGGTACTTTGAGTTCTGTAATTACTTCGTACACTAAGGAATACTGGAAGATATACTTATGCTGTACCCAGATTTTGCTGGTGAGGCTAATAGATCAGCCTTACATGTTATGTTTTCACCTGATTCTTAGTCAGAGTTTTTTGTATTTGAAGCTGGTATTTTCTCCCCTGATTCCATGTATGACTAACCATCCTTTGAGATGGGAATATTAGATGAACTTATAGCTAGTTTTTTATCTCCATTGTGTAATCTTTCATATAGAATTGGGGTAGCTGCACATTGCTGTGTATTCCTAAGCCTGTTAAATAATAAAAAATCTTCAGAAACATAAATAGGAGCAACCAATTATTGAATTTTTAAATATTATTTATAAATATCTTTTCAGTCACATGCTCCTATTTCCTACACTGTATGCGTTTCTTTCAAGTGAACCAGTAGAGTCATCATGGCTGCGCCAATCTTCACTCAAGTGACCAGTAGGCGCCAACTTTTGGAACTTGCTGACAGCCTTAAGGCGGACCTACCCTACTCGGCCACCGTGAGTTGATCCTCACCCCACTGTAGCTCCGGGAGAACTGTGGACTAGCTAAAATCTTAACACTTCCCGTAGTGACTTGCCGATTTCTCCTGAAATTTCTTTCACTTCTTGAAAATGATTTTCAAGGAGTATTTCAAGAAGCTCCTTAAACTATTTTAATGAGTGACGATTATGGCTCAATTTAGTTTCAAGAAAGTAATTGAAATATTTCATTATTCATTGAACGCGAGACGACCTCTGTATTCAGTGACTGAGTCGATTTCCCTTAAATTATAACAATAAGTCAACTGTTCTTCCTTGGCAACAGTGAGAGGAAAACTGTTTCAGATATATTTTTGCTTTTTAAGATATATCTGATTTTGAGTTAGAGTTACAAATACTTGTAGTTGAATATATTTATGGACTGAAATACATTGCTTTAAACATTCCCCCGCTGAAGGACTACAAAGTTTTGGTAATTATTATTATTTATCAAGTAAAATATTAAAAAATTATTGTCTTACTATAATATTGCATAATACCTTGTTCTAATATTATTTCATTTCGTAAAAGTCAGTTAATTAACAAGAATGAGGTCTTGAATGCAGATAGTTCTCCTTTTCAATCATAATTTTTGTTTAGTTGTTAACTTGAATGCAAACTGTGACAGATGCACAACATCCTGCTCCTACACGCTCGAGGGTGGCTGTCTACGACCACGTTCTACACCTTGGCTGCCCAACCACACTCTCACACACTCTTGTGGCAGAAGACGGTAAGTTCTGCGTATCTCCTACATCCTGTCCTCTCGCATAGTACATCGAATTTTGACGTATAAATCCCCTAAGACCAAAAACTGATGTGATACAAATCATAGCGTCTCGCAAAATCGACGTGATGTTCAGTTTTCTATTCACGGATCATCGGTTTGGTTTGGTTCGGGCAAATTTAGTACATCATTTCAGTGATGTTGTGAAGCCGGAAACCATACGCCGCCAAAACCAAAATGTACTAACAATTTTGGAATCAACCGCCTTCTTACTACAATTATTCCAATCGTCTACCACTCTTTTTGCAAAAGATAATTTTATAATATTGTATGCCCCATTTGTTTCGTTAGATTGAATCTATCACCTCTTGTACTTGCGTGTGCGCATTTCGAATTAATAGAGACTTACAGATGCTGGTGTTCTTGCACTGTTTCTCTACCTCTAGAACGTGCCCTCCAGTATTGGCGTCTACTGCCGGGAAGCGGAATTCGAACAACTGATAGAGGCGCTGAGGGAGACGCCTCTATTGGACTGGCGACAACACCTGCTGATCGGTCATGTTCCCCACTTCCTGGTTGAGCCGCTGAAGATGCTGGCCCAAGAGCTGGAGAGCTCCCTCGTCATTTGGGATCCAAATTACACATTTACTTACCGCCCTAACATGGATACTGAACTCCTCAGGTTGGTACTTACCTTACCATACAGTGAACTTTAAAGTGGCAATATCTACCGTGCAGGCATATATATACACCAAGAAGTGTCCTCCATTTCTCGGTATACACATACTGAGAGTTTACTTTAATAATTGACTTTGTTCAGGGCTAAAGTATACTTGCTGGTTGGTCAGTAATCTAGTGTCAAGGCTTTAATAACCCTCGTGCAGTTGATAGGCCTTAAGTCTTAAATATAAATATAATATAATAATAAAATAAATAATATAATATAATAAATATAAATAATATAAATAATTATACAAAATAGATAACATTTAACTGCAATGTCAACAATTCAATAGAATGACGATATTGAATACATTGTAATAAATGAGAATAAAATTTCAAAAGCTGACAAAAATCAACTTTTGATATGATATATAAAAAATGATATCAGTTGAAGGATCAAAGTACATTTGGGTCCGCAGTCGTATATGCAAGTTAAGGCCTGAACCCGAGTTTAGTTAGCCCTTTATACCGAGTCGAATATATTTTTAGATAGTGACAAAAATGTTATTCACATGCATTATCTGACTTTGAATATATTATTAAATATAGTTAAAAGGTTATATTTCTTACCGTTAACTGTATTGCATACCTATGTACTTATTAAAATTCGATATTCATGTTCTTAAATATTATTGAGTTTGAGGTCAGAATTGAACTGAAAATTAATAATTAACCTGGACTGCTGGTATTTGCACTACCAGTCAAACACTTCGCAATGCTGCATCAAAGAGGCCCAAATTAAATCCTCATCTGTCCTAAGAGGTAAGACCCGACCTCCAGGAAAATATTCCCAAAATTGTAGCTACAAGGGATGATGTCCTCTTGTGGCCTGGGACACAGGTTATTTAAAATGGATGTAATTACTTTCACTTATTATAAACGTAATAAGTGAACACAGAAAACACACATAAGTGAACACACACGCACGAGGCAGAAACAAATGGGCAAAGTTTCTTTCACCCTAAGTGCCCCTGTTACCTAGCAGTAAATAGGTACCTGGGAGTTGGTCAGCTGTCACGGGCTGCTTCCTGGGGTGTGTGTGTGTGGTGTGGAAAAAAATAAAAATAGTAAACAGTTGAGAGGCGGGCCGAAAGAGCAAAGCTCAACCCCCGTAAAAACACAACTAGTAAACACAACTAGTAAACACACAGAAAAGGGCAGTTCCTGTTGACATTTACTCTACCTTTCCAGAACTCCTTTGAAAAGAGAACCTGGCCTACGAAGACTAGCAAAGGCTCGCCCAAAAGAGTTAAGTTGAACCACAGTCCAAGAACATTCCCCCCCCCCCCCGGTCGCATATAATCCTGTCCAGGAACGGTTAAAGCACAACACAGACCTATTAGTGTCCCTGGAGTTCCTATACCAAATAGTCTCCAAGGTACTGTGCTCAATATCACAACTTGGAATGTATTAAAATCCAAAGAAGGTAGAATTAATGGCCAGTATGAATGAGGAAGGACTTAACATGAATGATAAAATGATGGCACTCCCAGTAATTTGTGGAATAGGCTCCCCCACAGTAACACTATGTTGACAATTGCCTAATTTTGTGGGTTGCTAGGCCCCCTCAGGAAGACATTCCTAAATACGTGTCTAAAGGTAGATAACGATCTCACCATGCCCACAGGAAAGAAAGATTGCTTGGTAACAATCTATTAAAAAAACTCCCACACTCATAACAAATGATCTTGCTCTCTGACATTTACTTTAAGATCCAATACTCTCGTTGGATAGAAGCAAGGATTTACACCAACAAAATACTAGGCAGGAATTAACACTGGTGGAACAGTTAATATTACACACAGAACTCTGGTACACCACATCAGTACCATATCCTCTTCCAGGTCACTTTACTTGCTACAAAACTGTGAGTGAGCTGTAAGTTCCATTTATAACCTACTTAATAAAAATATATAACCACGGTGGCAGATATATAAAGGAATGAACTTAACTGAGTAAATTATGCTGACCAACTAGACAGGTGCTGTACAAGAATGTAAGAACTCTTGTACCTGTATATATAAATAAATAATTTTTTTTTTTTTTATTTTTTTTTTTACATGCAGAGCATGCAAATTAAGTACAATAAAAATACAGAATACATAAAGGAAAACAATAGACCACCGGCCAGAAGGGCCGACAGCATAGCACAACAAAACAGCATAGCACAACAAAACACATACACAAGAAAAACATGAAAAATACAGCATACATCAAAGCACAAAACAGAATACAATGGCAATTCAACAATCACAGTACAAAACAACACCTCCAGAAAAACAAAACATACAACAAGAGGCATAGCAGGAAACAGAACAGTGCAAACACAAGACTGTCCAAACACGTACAACAGGTAAAGCAACATAAAATCAATACATTAATAAAAAAAACACACACCAAGCCATCCGCCCTGTAAACAAAAGGCGTGGCCAAAATAAACAAGTACAATAAACACGCACACCTGAAAACAAAACAGGCATAAACACAACAACTAGCCTGAAGGACCAAGAATGTAACAACAAAGTACATCAAGAAACAAACTAATTAATACACAATCATACAAAGTCACAAAACACCGGCCTGAAGGGCCGACATAAAAAACACAAGAAAACAAAAGAAAAAATACAACAAAACATCACAACACCACACCAAACACACAGCAAGCACACAGACTACGAAAAGATCTCATACTTGTCCGGCCACTCGTCTGCCGGGAATCGAATACAATACGCCTCCCAAAGTAGCATAATGTCCTCCGAAACATGGTCACTATTGAGCGTACGAGGATCAGGCATTAACTCCGGCACACCTACAATAAAACACTTAGCCCGACGAATCCAGATGGTAGAAGGGCACCACGGATCAGGACGCACACGGTCAACAATATCAAAATTCAACGGATGGTCAGCATCATTCGCCACTCCGGAGGCCAAGATGAGAGGGAGAGGCACCTTCCCATGAGGCCGGGCAATGGGCAGCACACTGGGAGCCTCCTCAGCTGCCTCACAGGGCCCCTCGTCAACCACCGAACGTTGTATCTGCTGGGACCCCCCACGCTTGACATCCTTTTTCAGCACCAGCTTGATGCCTCGGCTCGCACCAGGATCCGCACCATCCACGCCCGTAGGAGCAACCACCTCCCACTGCGGAGAACCTTCTGCAGGAGAAAGAACAGGAGGTAAATTAGACGCACAATCATCAACAGCTGACACATGGACATCAGCCACCACCAGCGTCGTAGAGCACGAGGCACCCGGAATCGCCACACCATCTCCCGAAGCTCCACCCGCGTCGTAGTCCTCCATATCAGCCCAAGCAGTAGAAGAGCGCCTAGAACGCTTGGGCACTGGCCGCACATCCTCACAGCCGGAGGCGGACCCAGAACCACTGCCCTCACGAACCGGGCGAACCCGTCGGTGCCCGTCGCAGTACTGCAGCAGCCTCAACCACATGGGGACCCGGGCCGCACACAACAGGATGCTCCGCAGCCCCCTCAACACCCAGCACAGCCGGAACACCTGGCGAGGGTGCAGGACCAGGCGCAGCAGCAGGAGTCGAGGAAGACGCAGACGCACTCGGCTGAGGGACAACACCCGGGGGCATGTCGGGTGACGCAGGAGGGGCCGCATCAGCAGCGACTGGGACCTGCTCCACTTCATCTCCGGAATCCACGCCCTGAGGGAGCGGCGGGAAATCCTCCTCCCGGAATAAGTTAACGGGTGCAGCAGGTGTCTCAGAGCACCCGGCAGCCTGATGCCCCAACTGGCCACACCGGAAACAAGTACAGGGCTGCCGGGCATAGTACACCCGAACGTAGTAGCCCAGCAGCCGGACAGAAGATGGGATATCCGACCGCAGGCGCATACCTAATGTACGGACGTTCGTCTGCTTCCCAGCATACTTCCCCGAGGACAGCTTGTTCACCCGCACACTGAAGACTACACCATACCTCCCGAAGAAGCGCCGGAGAAGGTCTTCAGGGAACTCCAGGGGCGCACCGTGCACACTGACATATGTCAGGGCACCACTTCGGTCCGAGATCGAAACGGAGCCGGCGCCATCCGGCAACTGCAATGAACGCCCCTCGTTCCGCCGGAGGAAATCCCGATACTCATCCTCCCCCACGAACTTGACAATCACCCGGGGGGCCGTAACAAGCTCAACGCCATACACAGCTTCCACCGGGACACGAAGGATGTCGCACATAACTAACTCAATGGCCGGATAACCAGCCTTACACGTGAATTCCAGGCCCACGGAATTTACCCGCAACACAGGAGGAACGGCCAGGCCCCCCATGTTAAAACGGCCACGTCAGCACACAGCCAGGCAGGCAACAACACTGGACAGGGAGGGTAAGAGACCCCCACACCCCCTGCCGGCGAAAAACTGCAACCTCCCCAAACTGCCGGAGTGTTCAGACGACACGTCTTCACCCTACGGCTGCTCAGGTGGAACTCCCCAAATAAAATAAAAAATAAAAACGACCACTCACAGACCACCATCACCAAACTGAATCTGCTTCCTTCCTTCGGCTGCATACTTGAAAAAACTCATATCATAACCATCTACATTCTCTTATGTGTTCTGCCCAAATATTTAACAAAATCATCTATAAATGCATTTCCCTACTAGCTGCCCACTACTTTGTCAACCACTAAGTCCAAATGATTAAATACACCCAGTAATTTCCATATCACTACTTGATCGTACCGCCGACTGCACTGCAAACCAGTAGCACACTCAACGGCCAACCCTTGTGTTTCTTTCTTTCTATAAATTCTTGTTTCCCTGAAATAGACCACCCTGGTCGTAACAGTTCATCATCACCAGTCGGACACAATTGAAATGAGCCCCACGATGGGAATGTGTTCACATGTCATACAAACCATCTCTAACAAATTTCTTATTTCTACTAACACTTTACTAAGTACAAATTAACTGATATAACCTACTGGTTGCTTACAACTCGATTGCTAATTTGCATAAAAACTCCCCAAACCAGCCAGTAGTTTATATTTTACAATTTAGTCATACTAAATGCGTGCACGCTTTACTGACCAAAACCTTTTGATTTCATAATTTTTTTTATATTTTTATAAAAGAAATACACAATATACAAAATAGACAATAGAAAACAACAAATCATACATACAAACAGGACAAATATAACAAAGTACGGAAACACATATGCAAACTAAACATACCCAACAAAAAACCAAGAAAGAAAACACATGATACAAGGCACAAAATGAGAAAACCCCGAAACGGGCACCGGTGTTTACACACCCACACACACAAAAAAAACAACGTTACAAATAAATAACACAAGATATAAATAACATAAAACATAGTCACATCCACAAAAAACGTAAGTACAGAAATACAGAAAGAAAACACACAAAACAAGCCCATCTCAACAACCCAAACACAGGTGCAGATTAGTACATAACAACAGGCCTCCTAAACCACCGACAGAGGCAATAGTACAAAGCTACAGGAAACAACAAAAAATAAATACAGAAAAACAGTTAAATACATAAACAAGGAAATACAAACAGAGATAAACACAGAAATGCCGTATACATAATAAAGCAATGTCACAAGGACAAGAAAATAAACACACGCACACATGCGACATACACAACCACACCGCCCACCACCCCAACACAATACACAGGGCGAGCGCAACGACACGAAAGAAATAACACTAAACGCCCACAACCGCACACAACCACAAAAAAAAACACACACACCAAAGGCAAAGCACAAAACATACAACAAAACAGGCCACGCAGGGGCAAGAACAACATCCACACCACCACACATGCACAGACAAGGACACCCACCTGTGCAAGCAGGCACCGGGGAAACATCACGCACAACACAGACAGAAACCAAACACACCAATAAACCAATCACTCATACTTCTCTGGGTACTCCCGAGCTGGAAACCGTAAGCAATAAGCTTCCCAAACAAGTTGGTCACTTTCAGGAATCGGACACCCAGGAGTCACAGTAGGCCGAGGCATCAAATTCGGCACTCCCGAGACAAAACACTGCGCTCGTGGAACCCAGATGGTAGATGGGCAAAAGGGAACAGGATGCAACAGGTCATCACACTCAAAAGTCGCAGTTGCCATAGATCTGTCTATCATCTCGCCGGTCGGGAGGACGAAAGGGATGGGTTTCCCCCTAGGAAGCTGGTCACAGGGCCGCACACTTGGAAGCACACCTGACTGCACGGCAGGCCGCACACCGGCCCGCCCACTAAGGCGTGTACTCCGTTCGGTGCTGGGACTCGCACCGAGACCCGCGGAGGCCGGGTAGCTCCGCAGGGGCCCCAGTGCCCCCACCAACCGGAACAGGAGCAGAGGCCCCCTGCTGCACATCCTTCGACAACACCACCACAAGGTCGCGATCACCAGGGGCAACTGCCCACTGAGGGGAGCCACCAGCAGGAGGCACAGCGTCCAACCCAGAAGGCACCACAGGAGGCAACACAGCGTCGGCCACAGCATCATCATCCATCGCATCACTCCTCTGCCCACGACCGGCGAGGTGATGCACCCCGAGCCGAACAACGGCGCTTAAAAAGAGGCCGCTGATCGTCGGAACTGTCACCCCCCCAGCAAGCGGTGTCCCAGAAGAACCATCGGCAGGCGGCCCCAACGCCGGGGCAGCACGATCACGCAGAACAGGAGCCTCAACAATGCGGGGCAAAAAGCCACCACCAGGAACGGAGACTGGAGTCGGAGAAGGAAGAGACACAGCAGGCGGAAGGGTAGACTCCAGCACACGTGAGGTAACCAGGGAGGGTGACGGAAGCTGCAGAAGAGAGGAGGTACTCGGCAACGAGGAAGCTGCCAGAGGCGACAAGGTAGAGAACGTGGGTGGAGACAAACATACCACCGTCCCGCCAGCCCCGGGAAGCACACAGCCTCCAGCAGAAGATGCAGGAGCCACCCCTACAGCATCCCCCAAGGCCACCGGATGCGGATGCACCTCCGCAGTTATCGAACGACGAAGGTCCGAAACAGGCGCCCCCAGGTCCCCCGAGCTCACCGGCGGGGCAGACTTATCAGGTCCATACGTAGCGACATCCGGAACTCCCGCAGGATCCACACCAGGCACCTGCACAGAGCGAGGATCCGCCGGGGAGTCCACACGCACAGATAAGTAAGGAAAATCATCCTCTAGGAAAACTGAAGGGGCTTCAGCATGAGAAGCGTCGCAACCGGCCACTACGTGGCCCTCAGCACCACACCGGAAACACGTGCGGGTTTGACCCTGATAGAAGGTCCTCAGAGACAGCCCACGATACGAGACCCTGGACGGTATGGGCTCGTGAGCCGCATGACAAGCGTGTGTGAACCCAGCCGGACCCCCTTCAGCCGGCCCGCACTCAAGGTGTTGAACTGGTGCTTCACCACAGACCCAAACCGCGTAAACAAGAACATGAGGGCCGTCTCGGGGAAGGTCACTGGCACGCCGTGAACACTCACAAACGTCAAGGGCCCCCAGGGATCCGAGATCTCCACAGACACAGCCGAAGCCGGAAGAGGAAGCGTGCGGTCATTCCAGCGAGCCACAAACTCCCGGTAAACATGTGACGTGGCGAACGACATCACAACACGGGTGGGCGACAACTTCTCGAGGCCCAGGAGCTCGGGGACGTCAACACGGAGGACGTGCATGAGGGCAACTTCTACAACGGGCCAGTGCACGTCAGCAGAAAAGTCCAGCCGCACTGTGTTGATCCTCCGAATGCGGCTTGTACCAGCCGCGTCCATACCGGCAGGTGGGGCCCCGACCAGCGGGCGCTCCACCCCCCACAGCAACCGCCACTCAGCAACGGCAGACGACTACTGATAGCCGGAGCCCGACGTCTGCACCCTCTGGTGGCGCAGCCAGGAATCCCCCTGATTTCATAATTGGTTCCTTACAATTTCTTCTCACACAAGTTCAAATTTTATCAAAACATTAATAAACAGGAAAAATCTTAGGCAGAGAATTTATAGAATTTACTTAAATGGCCTTTATTAGCAATTTGCAATTGAACCTAGATGGCAAAGTACCATTCTCTATTTAATCGTATATAAATATTTATATATGATTACAATTTTTGAAATAGATTAAATTGATGAACAATAAATATGAAACTGCATGCCGAAATTATGAGAAACTACATAAGAATACATAATGAATTCACAATAATGTGATTTACCAGAAAATAATTGGAGCAAGATATTGGGATCATCTCACCATAGTACTCTGAAGACTCTTATTTCAAAATCTCAGGTTTTTAGGAGGAAATTACACTGATTTAAGCCAGTAATAGACTGCATAAGCTAGATAAGTGACCCGGCTTCTGTGCCTATGGCAGATGGACACTGCGGATTTACTTATAGTGTGAGAGTATAACTCGGGCAACAAATGTGCTGCCTTGGCTGTTTACTTAGAAAATAACATTGCTCTGTACCCAGCATATCATTCTTCCCTCTTGCTTCCAGGAACAAGCCAGGTTTCCGTGTCTGTAAACTTGTCAAAACTGGGCTCCAACACCTGCTGGAGAGGAGCATCTTTAGCAAGACCCAATCGCTGGAGTCCACGTGGAGCCTATCCCAGCATCTGCCATCTGTTGGAGTGTTCCTCGACTCGAGCGTGACTAAGGACTCTCCGCTCGACCTCCAGCACCTGCACTACTCCGGAAATGAGGAAACACCTGTCTCCTGGATGTCGCCGACCATGTATGGAAGCATCGGCATGTTGGGGACGGACGACAGCTACAGGAATCTGGGTCTTGGTAGACTGGTAATCAAGGTCATGGGGAGGCTATATGCTAGCCAGGGCTTCATTCCTAATGCCCACGTCAGCTACGACAACCCACCTTCTATAGCAACGTTCAGCAAGATACCAGGCTGGGAAAACACTCACACTGCCGCCTGGATGGCCTTCGAGCAGACAAATGGAATCAGTGAAATATCACAGGACAAAGATCCCCAATTACTATAGCAAAATATATTTTATAAGTTCTAAAGGATAACTCATAAAATTAATAATGACAAATAAAAAATTAATCATAATAACAATAATTATTGTCATTATATTAATAATTAATAAATACAAGTCCAATGTAACAAATATTCCTCACTAGCATTGTAGCGAAAAGATTCAGCAAAAAACCAAGATTGTTTAATTCTGCGACAAATTATGTGGAAATTTTGTTACTCACAAACTGCTTGCCGTTCTTCCCTGGATTTACTCTGATCCAATCTCCGCAACCAATAACATCCAAGTTTTGGAGCGTAAAGTAATGGGTTCCCTCGCATTATATATATGTCTGTATGTGCATATATTTGAATATGTTTATGTAATATTAACGACTGTGTAACTAGCGTCACAAGGTTGTCACTTACGTTGCTAAATGAACTATTGGGTTTGATTCTTTGGCCCATTATGTACCTCTGTAAACCTTTCTACCATCGCCCACATGATGCGTATGGGGTGCTTAATAAATGAACGAATAATCTCTCTCAGCTGGACATGCAGGTGACTATCCTCTAATGATTTTTACTGTGGCAGAGCAGGCCATCCTGGCTGCACCTGTCATCCACCACTTCGCTGCAAATACACGCACACAAATACTATATTATATATATATATATATATATATATATATATGCGAACAAGCCTGAATGGTCCCCAGGACTATATGCGAATGAAAACTCACACCCCAGAAGTGACTCGAACCCATACTCCCAGAAGCAACGCAACTGGTAACTACAGGGCGCCTCAATCCGCTTGACCATCACGGCCGTCAAAAGGAAGTGATAGCCGAGGCTATTTGAGCCACTTCCCCGACGGCAACTCGTGAAATGCTATGCCCAAGATTACCATCCGAGTTGCCGTCGGGGAAGTGGCTCAAATAGCCTCGGCTATCACTTCCTTTTGACGGCCGTGATGGTCAAGCGGATTGAGGCGCCCTGTAGTTACCAGTTGCGTTGCTTCTGGGAGTATGGGTTCGAGTCACTTCTGGGGTGTGAGTTTTCATTCGCATATAGTCCTGGGGACCATTCAGGCTTGTTCGCATTTGTGTTCCTCACGTGTGCCCCAAAGAATGAGGTGATTTGGTGAAATGCTATGCCCAAGATTACCATCCGAGTTGCCGTCGGGGAAGTGGCTCAAATAGCCTCGGCTATCACTTCCTTTTGACGGCCGTGATGGTCAAGCGGATTGAGGCGCCCTGTAGTTACCAGTTGCGTTGCTTCTGGGAGTATGGGTTCGAGTCACTTCTGGGGTGTGAGTTTTCATTCATATATATATATATATATATATATATATATATATATATATATATATATATATATATATATATATATATATATATATATATATATATATATATATATATATATATATATATATATATATATATATATATATATATATATATATATATATATATATATATATACAACCTAAAGTACAAAAATATTCCCTAATAATCTATTAACTTTTAAATAAAAATAAACAAATACTAATACAAAATTTATAATGTGAAAACGAAAAGACACTCTAAAAAGCAAACTGAAATGCTCATGAATGTATAAATTGTGTATATATCACTAGGGTTAAGTTTCCAATCTTGATACATTGGCACTGAAAAAATATAGAGCGATTGTGCAAGTCCATAGAAAAAAACGAAACTACAAACATATCGAGAACTCTTTGAATATGCTCTAAAATTTTATTGAAGAATGTCGGGTATCTAATGGAAGCCTATTACAATACATATTATAATGTCAATCTTTCCATGGGCCTCCAGCCTGGTGCCTTCTTTTGATAATTACTTACTTTCCATGGGCCTTGAGAAAAATAAAATCAAAGTATATTTTGTGTTACATTTAAGGTGTTAAATTTGATATATTTTCAATTTTTGTTTTCAGGCTTATGTACTGAAAACAAACATTTTTGAGCTATTGGGTCACATAAGGCTAGACACCTGGAAAGTTGCGTAATGGGCAACTGTGTCCAGAAAAAAATACCATAATTAACAGTTCCTGGTCTCGAGATACCAAAACCAAGTCCTGTATCTCCAAATCAATTGAAAATGCCTCCGACGCAAGCCAACTACAGCATGCTACTAATGTCTACAAATAAATACTGTACCAGACTTCAGTGCTTAGTGGTTCTCACGGTCCTGTAATATCAAATATTACAGATTGGTGGTTCCTGGGAAATAAGCCACTGAGCGTTCTATGTTCAGTGACTGATGTTCCATGATGATTTCCCACTGACATTCAGAATATATATATATATATCTTGCCGTCCGGAGACTGGACAAATGAGACAACTCTTAACGCGTCAATTTTGTAACAACCACCAGAGGACTGAGTCTAAGTTGAATAGAGAGGGCGGGGGAGGGTCTGCAGTTGTCAAGCAACGTCACCCCCCCGTCAGGCCGACAGCCTATCTCGGCAGCTGTCCTCTGCTCTGCTCTGCTCTGCTAGCTGTTCTCCTATTGCTTATCTCTCTCGAATCTACATCTCCCTCAGTATATATTGGGAAACCTAGTAGCTAACTCCGCCCACAAGTAGATAGCCATAGGCTCTACCAAGCTACACCTAAAACTGGCGGCTTGTTTGAAAGCTATCAGGCTACAAGTGTCAGATTAGCATATCCCAGAAGTCCCCAAACTGCCCTACAGCACCAATTAAACTATAATAGTTTGCTTTGGATGGCGGGTGGGGGGGGGGTGGGGGGGTCGGGGTGTTGGTAGGAGAGAAGAGTCATCACGGCCTTGAATCAGCGCCTCTCCGGCCACTTGCCAAATCAGTGATTTCAGACAAATCGATTCAGAATACAACACGGTTTACTTACTCTCAGCAGACCAGCTTAACGAGTGAAGAAATAGATAAGATAAATTAATAACCATTCAAAACTTACAAACACTTAATAATTAGTGACCAAGTTTAAACAGAAGACTAACGGAGAGTCATTAGTAACTCACCAAGTTGGATACTCATGATTAATAGCACAATAATCGACGGTGTAAGAAAGGATAAATGAGAGACAGCTGAAAGGTCACAAAGTGTAATTCATGTTGATGCCTGTTACGTACTCCTAGCTGGATACATATATAAATTTAAATAAACTTACTTTGTTCTATGTCATCATTACCTGTATATGTATATATATTATATTTTTATAAATTATGGTGTGGTGTGGCTGGGGACAGAGGAGCGGGTTGCTCTTGTCATGTCCAGTTCCTGTGAATTTCGTGATTATAATTTTGATCCTGTTCAGTTGTGTAGTTGCCAGCAGTTTCCTCTTTATTATTAAATATACATAATTGTGTTTATTATAAACTACATTAATTCTGTTTATGCATGTAAATTTATTCATTATTATTTAAGTTATTTTAATGTTTGCCTTAGCACAGTATTGTTGCTCATTAAAGCTAATTAATTTTATATAAATCTACCATTCGTTATGTTTTGAGAGGGAGTGTGGGGCGTCCTGACGCCACGTTTAGTTCAGTAGCTGGGAGACGAGCGTCGGTTCAACTGGTCTGATAAGTGTCTGTTCTGTTTACTTATTTCTGTTTTTATTTGTAGTACAGTTATCAGGGTATTATATATATATATATATATATATATATATATATATATATATATATATATATATATATATATATATATATATATATATATATATATATATATATATATATATATATATAATATATCTAGTAAGGACAAGACAAGAACATATCGATGCCAACACAGAAGACAATGTCCAACATAACAGGCCAATTACACTGGATTAATCTTTGTGTTTAGATAGGAGATGCCTCGTATGGGCCAATAAGCCTTCTGCAGCCCCTATGTTTATCCCTTATGTATCCCCCCATGTTTTCACCTTAATTGTATTATCACCTGACCTAATGCGGGTATAAAATCAACTAGTATTGTAAGATCTGTTCACTTGAGAATGAACCATGGAGGTTCGAAACGTCGTGCAAATTATATAAATAAGTGTAATACACTCTATAGTAAATCACTTCTTTTCTTCACCTTAAAAGTACGAAAATGAGTTTTGGAGAACTCCTATTTCAATTAAGCCCTGATGCTAAGAAAATAGTTAGAGGGATAGAAGCCCTAAACCAGAAAATAATAAATACAGAATATGCGGTCATATTCAATGAAACATGTTTGAAAGAAAACCTGCTGCCAGTATACACCAATATATATATATATATATATATATATATATATATATATATATATATATATATATATATATATATATATATATATATATATATATATATATATATATATATAACTGAAAACTCACACCCCAGAAGTGACTCGAACCCATACTCCCAGGAGCAACGCAACTGGTATGTACAAGACGCCTTAATCCACTTGACCATCACGACCGGACAAAATGAGGTGATAGCCTAAGCTATTTGAACCACCCCACCGCCGGCACTCGGATAGTAATCTTGGGCATAGCATTTTACCAAATCACCTCATACTTTGGGGCACACGTGAGGAACACAAATGCGAACAAGCCTGAATGGTCCCCAGGACAATATGCAACTGAAAACTCACACCCCAGAAGTGACTCGAACCCATACTCCCAGGAGCAACGCAACTGGTATGTACAAGACGCCTTAATCCACTTGACCATCACGACCGGACAAAATGAGGTGATAGCCTAAGCTATTTGAACCACCCCACCGCCGGCACTCGGATAGTAATCTTGGGCATAGCATTTTACCAAATCACCTCATGAGGTGATTTGGTAAAATGCTATGCCCAAGATTACTATCCGAGTGCCGGCGGTGGGGTGGTTCAAATAGCTTAGGCTATCACCTCATTTTGTCCGGTCGTGATGGTCAAGTGGATTAAGGCGTCTTGTACATACCAGTTGCGTTGCTCCTGGGAGTATGGGTTCGAGTCACTTCTGGGGTGTGAGTTTTCAGTTGCATATTGTCCTGGGGACCATTCAGGCTTGTTCGCATATATATATATATATATATATATATATATATATATATATATATATATATATATATATATATATATATATATATATATATATTTCTGAATAAGTCATCTGATTTACTATTATATCTGAAGGAATAATTACCTAGATTATTGTACATTTTTATTTAATATAAATCTTTTTATATACAGGTGTTATATTTTTCCCTGGTGATTTTGATTCTAATTATTATGTATGTACGTAACTACGAGTTTACACTGGTTGCATGCGGTTAGATACAGAGTCTTATGATCTCCCTAGACCGCTATGTTTTTGTCTCTGGTAGTGCAACGAGTCGTAAAGTACAGTTACGTTACAATGCCATTTCTTGTTGGAATAGTTCTCAACGAGGTGACGGATGACTTGGCCAAACGTGCCACATCAAAACCACAAGTTTACATTGAAATTGAAATAAGTTTATTGAGGTAAAATACACAAAACGGGATGAGGTAGCTTAAGTTATTCTCACCTCGTTCAATACAATGTGTTCATATATATTTATAGACACATCACAAACCGTAAACATATTACCGAACATTCTGAGTGATAAACATATACATTTCTTCCTTTACACATGTAGTATGATACCAGACGTACACACAGATACATTTATGACTAGATATATAGACAATTTGCAATAGACATTCAGACAACCAACAAAAGGTTACAATCTTGGTGCAAAATTCTTATATTTCTCCAGAATATCCTCATCCCCGACCGTCCAAGTGGTTGGGCATTATTCCATCTCCCGTCCCATCGCAAGGTCTTATCCTGACCCCTTCCAAGTGCTATAATGTCGTAATGGCTTGGCGCTTTCCCTGATAATTAAAAAAAAATAAAGTAGACTCAGTGCATATAGTATCAGGAAATTGTCTATATCACGGAAAATTGTACATATAGCTAAAAACGAAAACCACAATTATTTTTATTAATTTTTTACTTTACCAAATACCATGTACATTTCAGCAATTTCTGTTTTAAAGCAAAAAGAGTCAATTTAAAATAACAAAGCATGGTTATGATGACGAAAAAACGTATTGACGAACAGTCTATGGTAGATTTCGACTCCAATAGATTCACAAGATTTTTTGTAATTTGTTTCATTTCGGATAGATGCCCAAAAAGCAATCATGTGTTTGAGTAAGGTTGTCATATTGCTTGAAATTATCATATTAATAGGATAATTTTTCATGCGCCTGAGCCTTTTCTTTAGCTACCTTTGATATTGTTCTGATATATGTTAAACACTATATTAACTCTTTCTGCATCCCTTGACAGTGTACCTATATTTCTATTTCAAATCATTTCAGCAAACGCTGCAAACGTTTTCACAGTACTTTCAGCAGCTATACGATGGGCAAATCAAATGTTCAAGTCGTGGATGGAGGACTTTGAGTATAAGAACTTTCATTTGCTACATCAAGACATTTTGGTTCAACTTTTATCTTAAAAAGGTATTTCCTCGATAAAGGATCCAGCAGTTTCTTTGAATTCTGTATGAATATGTCATCACAGAATTTGTTTCCTTTTTGTCCCTTAAGAATTCTGGTTATTTTTAATGTTGCCGAAAATCTTCAGAAGCATAAATAGGAGCAACCTATTATTTTATTTGTTAAATATTATGTATAAATTTCTTATCAGTCCCATGATTGTATTTCCTACACTGCATTTCTTTCAAGTGAACCAGTACAGTGAGGAAGGGAGAGTCATCATGGCTGCGAGAGTCTTCACTCAAGTGACCAGTAGGCGCCAACTTATGGAACTTGCTGACATGCTCATGGCGGACCTACCCTACTCGGCCACAGTGAGTTGACATGCCTCACCCGACTGTAGCTCCGGGAGAGAACTGTGGACTAGCTAAAACCTTAACACTTACAAGTGATATAGTCTTAGTGACTTGCCGATTTCTCTTGATCTCTTTCTCCCTTCTCTTCTTAAAAATGATTTTCAAGAAGCTCCGTTAACTATTTTAATGAATGACGATTATGGCTTAATTTAGTTTCAAGAGAGCAATTGGACCATTTCATTATTCATTGATCGTGAGACAACTTCATGTATTCAGTAACTGAGTCGATTTGCCTTAATTTATAACAATGAGTCAACTTTTCTTCCTTGGCAACAGTGAGACGAAAACTGTTTCAGATATATTTTGTTTTTAAAAATATATCTGATTTAGACTTAGAATTACAAATACATGTAGCTGATTTTATGGTGTTGTCTTTGTCAGTTGCAAGTCCTTTACGGACAAACCAACTCAAAATCTGTAGAGTGCTTATCTCTAGATCAGGAGATCACTCTGTACGCTTCCTACTCTCGGAGATGGGCTCAGCGCCACACCTTTAGGGGGTGCGGCCCCAACACTGGCCTCGTTGTCACGTGTACACACCCAACTCGAGGTGCTGTGACTCTCCACTTTCTCCTTATTTTTGGTATGACCTCCTCAATCCCTCTTTCATATGAATTATAACTCTGTACCACCCTGTCCACAGCTATGGTGCTTTCTCTCTCTCTCTCTTTTCTACTTCCTGGAAAGCCTCACTAGGACAAGAGCAAACACCTGTTCATTACAAACATTTAATAGCAACACAGAACATATATAAAGGACTCACATACAATATATAAGTATATAAACTTCAACACCTTATGATATTATAACCTGGTTGCAAACCAATACCCTCAAGACTCTATCAGCTGCTTATACCAAGTGGTAGCGCAACTCCTGGCTTGCCACTTATGCTACCAACCTCACCAAGCAGGTTAAACCTTGTAAAACAATTAGGGCACTATCAGCCCTAGGACATATATATATATATATATATATATATATATATATATATATATATATATATATATATATATATATATATATATATATATATATATATATATAATATATATATATATATATATATATATATATATATATATATATATATATATATTAGTATATTTTGGTAGCAGTCTTTCCTGTAGACATATATTATTAAATATGACCGAAAAAGTAAGATTAATAATTCTAACACGAATTTTCTCAATCTTTCGTACATTACGCTTCACTGTTGGAGGTAAATCAAAAATCAATTCTCCAAAATTCATTTTTATTTCTAGTCTGACGCGACACGGGCGCGTTTCGTAAAACTTATTACATTTCAAAGACTTTAGTTCACAAATACACAACTGATTAGAACTTACGTATCTCCGATTTTATATCTACATTTGAGTGAGGTGGGAGGGGTGATGTGGCATTAACACAAGACAGAACAAGAGGGGATATTAATAGGGTATTAAAAGTATCAACACAAGACAGAACACAAACAATGGGTATTGAATAGAAGTGTTTGTAGAAAGCCTATTGGTCCATATTTCTTGATGCTTCTATATTGGAGCGGAGTCTTGAGGTGGGTAGAATATAGTTGTGCAATAATTGGCTGTTGATTGCTGGTGTTGACTTCTTGATGTGTAGTGCCTCGCAAACGTCAAGCCGCCTGCTATCACTGTATCTATCGATGATTTCTGTGTTGTTTACTAGGATTTCTCTGGCGATGGTTTGGTTGTGGGAAGAGATTATATGTTCCTTAATGGAGCCCTGTTGCTTATGCATCGTTAAACGCCTAGAAAGAGATGTTGTTGTCTTGCCTATATACTGGGTTTTTTTGAGCTTACAGTCCCCAAGTGGGCATTTGAAGGCATAGACGACGTTAGTCTCTTTTAAAGCGTTCTGTTTTGTGTCTGGAGAGTTTCTCATGAGAAGGCTGGCCGTTTTTCTGGCCAGCCAGAAAATTTTCAAATCGTTGACGATTTACTATAAAACCAGAAAAACGGCCAGCCTTCTCATGAGAAACTATTATAGTATATAGGCAAGACAACAACATCTCTTTCTAGGCGTTTAACGATGCATAAGCAACAGGGCTCCATTAAGGAACATATAATCTCTTCCCACAACCAAACCATCGCCAGAGAAATCCTAGTAAACAACACAGAAATCATCGATAGATACAGCGATAGCAGGCGGCTTGACGTTTGCGAGGCACTACACATCAAGAAGTCAACACCAGCAATCAACAGCCAATTATTGCACAACTATATTCTACCCACCTCAAGACTCCGCTCCAATATAGAAGCATCAAGAAATATGGACCAATAGGCTTTCTACAAACACTTCTATTCAATACCCATTGTTTGTGTTCTGTCTTGTGTTGATACTTTTAATACCCTATTAATATCCCCTCTTGTTCTGTCTTGTGTTAATGCCACATCACCCCTCCCACCTCACTCAAATGTAGATATAAAATCGGAGATACGTAAGTTCTAATCAGTTGTGTATTTGTGAACTAAAGTCTTTGAAAATGTAATAAGTTTTACGAAACGCGCCCGTGTCGCGTCAGACTAGAAATAAAAATGAATTTTGGAGAATTGATTTTTGATTTACCTCCAACAGTGAAGCGTAATGTACGAAAGATTGAGAAAATTCGTGTTAGAATTATTAATCTTACTTTTTCGGTCATATTTAATAATATATATATATATATATATATATATATATATATATATATATATATATATATATATATATATATATATATATATATATATATATATATAATATATATATATAATATATATATATATATGACAATGTCAGACCACTCCTTCTGAAGATGTATTAATATACGAAAGTACTTAAGGAAATTCCTGTTTCATTTTTCCTCCGTGGTCTGACATTGTCACATTTTTAATCACGTGTTTATTTTCGTGATATACACATATATACACACACACATATATATATATATATATATATATATATATATATATATATATATATATATATATATATATATATATATATATATATAATCCAGGTAATCCAGCCTATAGCTGTAACTCTATAAACCTCAGTATAAGTATTCCTTGGCACAAAAATGATAACCAATCACCCACCTTTCACTGTCTTGTAAATATCTTATGAAAATCTCACCGAACTAACAAATTCACAAAGACCTGAAAGTTGTAGCATTAAATATTATGATAGATATCGTGAGGAGACATTCACATATGGGACTAATAAAACAAGAACCCGGCAATGTGATGTTATAGTGGCCAGAATACGCCTGGGATATAGACGTATCTGGCAGCTTTCTCAAAACCCAAATGTCGAGTACACAATGTGTCAACTTTGTGAAAGAGAAAACATGCACTCTCTTGAACATTATATTGTAGAATGTCCCATACTGACTGACTTTCGCCTTCCTGGGCTAAGGTATGCTGAACTCTGTAATTACTATATGAGTTCTGGAACACTTGATGATATATTGGACTTGTATCCAAGATTGACCATGTAATATATCAATTATACAATGTATATATATGATGTAACTGTATAACCTGAGCTTGTGAAAGCACCTTTATCACCTTCAGTGATTAAGTGCTTAATTGCATACTAGTTTCTTTATCAGCTATCTCACCCTGTCAGAGTAAATGAGACAAATGTATGTGAATGCATGTGTGTGTATATATGTATGTATATGTGTGTGTGTATGTATATGTATGTGTATAAAGTATATATGGAAGCTGATCAGAATTACATTTCACCTTTGTAAATGTACATTAATGACACTATGTAAAAGACACATCAAACACTTTATGTAGGGCATACGTGAATCTGTGTATCTATGTATTTACGTATGTAGGTTAGCTTAGCTTTTTAAAGCACCAAATCACCTTCTGTGGTTGAGTGTTCAATAAACCCCTGAACTATATGTTTAACACTTCTCTAACCCTGTCCATTGAGGACAGAAGAAAATGTATATATGCTGGTTAGCATTGTAAATGTGTGGCCACGTCTGTGGTAGTAAATAATAATAAATAAAAAAAAACTGTCTTGTACGCTAATGACAATCAAGCACTCTACCAACTCCCTACATGTAGTCAATAAAAACTTCCTTCCCACATCTGAAAGTCTACTACTCTGACATCAGGTTCTTCCAGGTGTATTTACCAGGATCCTCTACAGTTCTTCCAGGTTGCTGCATCATGAAGTTTTCCTTGGACTCCAGTGGTACTATACCACTGATTACACAGAAACATGTGAAACTTCACTCCACTGCTCCTCTTCACACAGTTTGAGGTCCAATTCCTCACTATGGGGCTTGCTCTTCCACAGGGTACCACATCCACTCCTACAGCCTTGAAGTTCCACTCATTAACTTCTTCTCTGGCCTCAAAGTACTCCCAACAACTCCTTTCTCAGACAAACCTGCAACCCATTGATACGCCAATAAAAATGTTCCTCTACAAACATATAACCGAAATGAACTACACACAATAAATGTTTCACCCGACATCTCCCTGCTTCCCGAACGCCATGAGGGGACTCCCTCGTTCAGACGAATCCATGCTCCGCCTCACCCGGGCAGCCCACCAGGCAGCTACCGCCGCCGTGAGCCCACCGCGAGGGCTCACGCGTTCCTTCGCCCTCCAGGACGTTCCTCCATCTTTACTCTCTTATTTAAACTTTCTGCTTCAATAAGATTTGCCTAACATATTGTGACGTACGATTATGTTACGTTGTTAAGTAGATTAGATAAACAGTATTTAGTGGGTTTTCATATTTATATATTTATTTAGTAGTCTTGGATACAGCAGGATCGTAGAGATGAGACAGAGCTTGAAGCAGAGCGGAGTGCTGAGTGATGCCGGAGTCGCGGAGCTCTATGTGGGAGAGCGTTGTAGCTCGATGCTGTCCTAGTCTGCTGTCTGTTCTGTGTCAAAGCTGTAGCGTCTTGGGGTCGATCAGAACTGCATACGCTGAGTATTACATTCTTGACTGTGGAAATTGAAATTGAAATAAGTTTATTGAGGTAAAATACACACAAAGGGATGAGGTAGCTCAAAATATTCTCACCCTGTTCAGTACATCGTGTTAATACATACATAGACACTCATCACAAATAATAAACATATTACCAAACATTCTGAGAGATAAACATATACATTTCCTACTGTGGAAATTGTACCGTTGTCTATTCTGTAGTTGTTGTTATAGATTTAGCTACTCGGAACAAGTTCCAAGTAGCACGGGCTATGGTGAGCCCGTAGTGGACTTACCTGGCACTGGAGCGGTGGTTGTCTATTCCCATATCGCTTGCTTATATTCGGTGACTACACCTCAGCTTCCTCCACTAGAAGAGGTGGATGGAAGAACTGTTACCTGTAATCAGGGAAGAGATTATATCTTCTGCAATTAGTGCTAATTAGTTACACCATTAAGATGAGATAATGGAGCGAGTAAAAGGTTTACTCGCTAGAATATCAATAAACACTTGCTACGCTGCTGGGCACACGAATAACTACAGGCAATCACTGTTAACTGGTTAAAATGTGCTTACCATGAAATTGTTTCCTGCGAGGGCGCTCACTCGCAGACGCTTCACCAGGGCGCTCACACGACTGCCCACGAAGATGTTTCAGGATGGCTTCACAACTCTTCCTGCCATTCAGGACTTGAACCCACCCGTTCCCAGATTGATTCCACAGTTGAAACGTCTGCACACTTCCTTCCTCTAGAAGGTATATCAGCCAGGGGGTTCTTCTCTAACAGGAGCTCAACGGAGCGCTACTTCCCCTCACGATTTCTGGTGCTTAAGTGAGGTCAACATCCTCAAAAGTGAGCCTCACACCCCCAGCAAATTCTCCACATCTCATGACCAGTTATTTATCTATATTCTTATTCACTGCCAATACACTTAAACTATCTATCAAATTCAATCGAGTGTTTACTATATAAATATCCAGGTCTATATCTCCTTAACCTCTTAGTTAGATCAGGCCTGGCAGAATAACTCTAAAGGGGAGACTCATTTCTCCTGCAGCCTGTGATCATAACACTGTTTATGGACTGAAATATATTGCTTTGAACATTCCCCACTGTAGGACTACAAAATTTTGGTAATTATTATTATTTATCAAGTAAAATATTAAAAAGCATTGTCTTACAATAATATTGCACAAGATCTTGTAATAATATCATTTCATTTCGTAAAAGTTAGTTTATTAGCAAGAATGAGCTCTTGAATGCAAATAATTCTCATTTTTAATCATAATTTTTATTTAGTTGTTAACGTGAATGTAAACTGCGGCAGATGTTCAACAACCTGCTCCTACACGCTCGAGGGTGGCTGTCCACGACCAGGTTCTACACCTTGCCCACCCAACCGCCCTCTAACACACTCTTGTGGCAGAATACGGTGAGTATTGCGTACCACCTGCATCTTGTCCTCTCGCATAGTACATCGCATTTTGACGTATAACTCCCCCAAGACCAAAAACTGATGTGCTACAAATCATAGCGGCTCGCAAAATCGATGTGATGTTCAGTTTTCTATTCGCGGGTCATCGAATAGGTTTGGTTCGGGCAATTTAGTACATCATTTTTGTGACGTTGTGAAGCCAGAAACCATACGCCGCCAAAACCAAAATGTACTAACAGTTTTGGAATCAACCGCCTTCTCACTTCATTTATTCCAATCGTTTACTACTCTTTTTGCAAAGAGAAATTTTAATATTTTCTGCCACATTTGTTTCGTTAGCTTGAATCTATAACCTCTTTTACTTGCGTGCGCGCATTTCAAAGTAATAAACTCACAGACGCTGGTGTTCTTACACTGTTTCTCTACCTCTAGAATGTGCCCTCCAGTATTGCAGTCTACTGCCGGGAAGCGGAATTCGAACAACTGATAGTGGCGCTGAGAGAGACGCCTCTATTGGACTGGCAACGACGTCTGAAGATCTATCATGTTCCCCACTACCTGGTTGAGCCGCTGAAGATGCTGGCCCAAGAGCTGGGGAGCTCCCTCGTCTATTGGGAACCAAATTACACATTTACTTACCGCCCTAACATGGATACTGAACTCCTCAGGTTGGTACTTACCTTACCATACAGTGAACTTTAAAGTGGCAATATCTACCGTGCAGGGATATATATACACCAATAAGTGTTCTCGATTTCTCGGTATACACACTGAGACTGAGAGTTTACTTTAGTTTTTGACTTTGTTCAGGGATAAAGTATACTTGCTGGTTGGTCAGTAATCTAGTGTCAAGGCTTTAATAACCCTTGTACAGTTGATAGGCCTTAAATCTTAAGCCCTACACCAAACTAAACATAGCATAGAGTGGAAACTCAGGAAAGTGTTTGCCAATTCATTTGAGGGAGCTGTTCTAGAACTACGCAGGCTTCATGGTGTTAGATGTTAGAGACGTCTTGTATGTAAGGCAGGGGATGGCATAGAGAATTATTAGCATATGTAAGATGGGAAAGGAAAATAGCTTTAATTATATGGAATATAATATGAATAATTATACAAATAGACAATATTTAACGGCAATTTCAACAATTCAACAGAATGAATATACTGAATACGTTGTAATAAATGCGAATGATATTAAAAAGCTAACAAAAATTATGAAACAATTAAACAATGTTTAGCATAACATAAGTATGAGAATACATTACAAGCATTTAACAACAATTATTAAGTCTGCCATGATAGCAGCCGAAGGATCATGTAGTACACTTGTGGCGTATGTATGGTAGGGCATGTACCCGGGTCGTCACAGAGCAATGCTTTCACAAGCAATATCTGTGTTTGATTATATTATTATATATAGTTAAATGATACATTTCTTAACGTTGACTGTATTGCATATATATATGTACGTGTAAAAATCCGTGGAACATGGAACAAAAAAAAATGTTCTTAAATATTATGGAGTTTGAAGTCAGAACTGAAGTTAAATGTAAGATTAACCTGGACTGCTCTTACTTGCACTACCAGTCAAACACTTCTCTATGCTGCGTCTAAGGGGCCCCAATTAAACACCAAAGCATATATTAATAGGCCGTCCAAGGCCAAGAGGTAAGACTCGGCCTCCAGGAAAATACTACAAAAATTATACCCACAATGGATGATGTCTTCTTGTGCCTGGGACACAAGTTATTTAAAATTGATATAATTACTTTCACTTATTATAAACGTAATCTTACCCAGAAAATGACAGTGCCTGTTGACATTTACTCTACCTTCCAGGAACTCTTTTGGAAAGAGAACCTGGCCTACAAAGACTAGCAAAGGCTCGCCCAAAAGACTTAAGGTGAAGCACAGTTCAAGAACATTTCCACCCCCCCCCCCTGTCGCATATAATCCTCTCCAGGAACGGTTAAAGCACAACACACCTATTAGTGTCCCTGGAGTTGAAACACTAATCCTATCCAAGATACTGTGCTCAATGTTACAACTTGGAAGGTATTACAATCAATGGAAAGGTAGAGCTAATGACCAGTACGAATGACTTACCTGAATGATAAAATGTTGGCACTCCCAGCAATAATCGTCCATATTATGAGTGACCAGTGAGGATTATAATATGGGTGTTTGTTTAGTATTAGGAGAAATCAAAATCACCCTATTTATATATATTAAATCAGTGATGGTACCCCTAAATAAGTAAATAAATAAATAAATAAATAATATATATATATATATATATATATATATATATATATATATATATATATATATATATATATATATATATATATATATATGTATATATATAAATATATATATATATATATATATATATATATATATATATATATATATATATATATATATATATACATATATATATATATATATATATATATATATATATATATATATATATATATATATATATATATATATATATATATATATATATATATATATATATATATATATGACAATGTCAGACCACGGAGGAAAAATGAAACGGGAAATTTCCTTAAGTACTTTCGTATATTAAATACATCTTCAGAAGGCTTTGGACCTTCTGAAGATGTATTTAATATACGAAAGTACTTAAGGAAATTTCCCGTTTCATTTTTCCTCCGTGGTCTGACATTGTCACATTCTTAATCACGTGTTTATTTTCGTGATATACACACATATATATATATATATACACACACACACAAAATAAAATAAATTAAAAAAGCCTTCACTTACAGACCACCATCAACAAATTGAATCTGCCTGCCTCCTTCGGCTGCATACTACAAAAAGCTCATACCATAATCATCTACATTCTCTTATGTGTTCTACCCAAATATATAGTAAAATCATCTATAAATTCACTACCATACTAGCTGCCCACTACTTAGTCAACCACTAAGCCACAACCACCAACCAAATTATTAAGTACACCCAGTAGTTTTCACATCACTACTTGATCATACCGCCTGCTGCACTGCAAACCAGTAGCACACTCAACAGCCAACCCTTGTGTTTCTTTCTATAAAATCTTGTTTCCCTGAAATAGACCACCTTGGTCGTAACAGTCCATCATCACCAGTCGGACACAATTGAAATTAAACCCACGATGGGAATGTGTCTACGTGTCATACCAACCGTCTCTTAACAAATATCTTATTTCCACTAACACTTTACTTAATACAAATTATTTGTTTTTATTTATAATTTTGAATGCAAACAGGCGTATAAAAACAATAAAACGAGAACAAAACAAACAGAACACAAAACACAAATTACAGAATCACAAAAGTACAAAATGACAAATACACAAAATACCGGCCTGAAGGGCCGACAACAATAAACACAAACACAATGCAATACAGTACAGAAATAACAACGTACAAGACATGAGGGTAATGTTAGCCTGACACGCATGCGCATAAATACAATAAACCGAGAACATAACAAACAGAACACAAATCACAAATTACAAATTACAAAGTCACAAAAGTACAAAATTACAAAGACATAAGATACCGGACTGAAGGGCCAACAACAAAAACAACAAAAAGCACATACAAAATGCAATACAGTACAAAAATAACAACAGAACAATACACAGTACCCAAACTCTCACCCAACCTTCGAAACTACACAAAACAAGCCTACCGGCCCTAGAAATCACACACGGAGAGGTACCGAAATCACACACGGAGAGGTACCAGTACATAATGACAATAAGAAGAAAGGAAACATAAAAATATAACACATAAAGAAAAGGAAATTAACATCGGCAATTCATGATAATGGGAACAAAAACACGCATGGCCACACAAGCAGCCCGAAGGGCACGGAACCACTCCAAAAACAAGCGGACTCCGGAACTCACAGGAACATGAAATACGGAGCACACAGGAACCGGGAAAACAAACCCGGCCCACCCACACACACACGCAACCTCACCCCGCGTCCATGCACGCAAACGGACACAACCCCACAACACATAGCAAACAAAATATATCACTTGAAAGGAGAACAAACCTCAATGGTAGGTGAATATTTCTCAGGGAACTCAAACACAGGATATTTCTGCTTATAGGCCTTCCATATAAAATACTCCATTTCGGTAGGGGAACGATTCCCCTGCTTCAGGGTGGGCGCATAAACTCATGAATCACTAAATCAGGCGGAAACGGCCGCTCTCTGAGTTGGTCGACAGAAGTCGCATAACGAGGTAGGGGCTGGCAAACCACCTCCGCCGTGGAAGCAGAAGATACCGAAGAAGCGTACGTAGGCCGCCGAGACGGCCTCGCCACCGGATGCACAAGAGAAGGCGAAGGCTGCCGAGACGGTAACACCACACCCGACACCGCAGGAGATGCAGAAGAAACAGCCTGAGACGGAAGAGTCGGTAAAACCGTCGCCGATGAAACAGGGACCGAGGTTGGGGTTAAGGAACCCCCAGAGCAAGCAGCCTTTTTCAACACCATAACCAGGTCACCACGCTCACCATGAACCTCATCAGGGGGAACTACCCCACACGAAGAACCGGAACCATCAGACGAGGGCGACGCACCCGAAGCAAGGTCCACAGGCACCACACCTGAAGGGAAGTCCGGGACACTGTCACCGTCAGCGGGAGGCACAGGTACTTCTGCCACCACCGTAGAATGTGACGCAACCGGAACCACCCCGCCATCGCAGGAAGATCTAGAGTCATCGAAATCTCCCACATCAACCCAGGCAGAAGAAGAAGAATGCCGGGAACGCTTGGGCTCTGGCCCCACATCATCAGATCCAGAGGCCGACCCAGAGACGCGGCCATCACAAGCCGGGCGAACCGACGCTCTCCCCAGGACGGCAGCATCCTCAACCACATGGGGTACCAGGCCAGGCACAGTAGGAGGCCCTGCATCCACCCCAGCACCCAGCACAGCCGGAACACATGGCGAGGGCGCAGGGACATGCACAGCAGTTGGAGAAGATGAAGACGACGTACAGAGATCCACCGGAAGACCAATGGGACCATCAAGGACACTAACGGGAACAGGCTGATCATCCGAAGGCACCATAATCCCCTGGAAGAAGGGCCACCACAGCAGGAGACACGTAGCGTGCCACAGGCGGGGGCCCCCAGCAGCCAACGGGATGGCCACATCCCCACCCACCAAATCCTCCTCCACAGGGAGCGGTGGAAAATCCTCCTCATGGAAGAGATTCACGGGGGCGATGACAGCCTCAGAACACCCCAGCAGCCTGATGCCCCAGCAGGCCACACCAAAAACATGTCCGCGGTTGATGGGAATAATACTCCCGAATATAATATCCGAGGAGCCGGACAGAATGTCTGCCCTCAGGCGCATCCCCAGGGTCCGAATGTTCGTTCATAAACCCTGGAACTTTCCCGAGAAAAGCTTGTGCAGCCTCAGACTGACGACAGCTCCACACCTCCCTGAAGTAACGCCGCAGGAGGTCCTCCGGAAACTCCAAGGGCGCCCCATAAACACTCACGTACGTCAATGCACCACTCCGATTGGAAATCTCCACAGTGCCGGCACCACCCGGCAGGGGCAAGGATTGCCCCTCGAAGCGCTGGAGAAACGGACAGTACTCTGTGTCCTCCGCAAATTTGACAATTGCTCGATGAGCGGTAACCAGACACGGAGCATGTCACACATTACATGTTCGACCTCAGGATACCCGGCATGGCCAGAAAATTCCAGGCCTACAGAGTGCACACGCACAACAGAGGGAAGAGGACACCCCATCACGGAGCGTCACCGACGAAAACCCAAGCACCACTTGATGGCCAATGCAAATTAAATGATATAATGTACTGGTTGCTTACAACTTAATTACTAATTTGCATAAAAACTCCAAACCAGCCAGTGGTTTATATTTTACAATTTAGTTATGTTCAGGCAGTGTTGCACGCTGTACTGACAAAACCTTTTGATTTAATAATTTGTTCCTTACAATTTCTTATCACTCAAGCTTTATCAAAACATTTATAAAGACTAACCCTGGTCATTACCATAAACAGGATAAGCTTAAGCAGGAAATTTATAGAATTTACTTAAACTGCTTTTATTAGCAATTTGACATTGAACCTAGACAGCAAAATAAAATTTTACATTTAATCGTACTTAAATATTTATATTTATTTTAAATTTAAATTAATTTTTAAATCTTAATTTAAAAATTTGAAATAGAGTAAATTAAGGAACAGTAAATATGAATCTGCATGCCGAAATTATGAGAAACTGCATAAGAATACATAATGAATTCACAATAACAATACCAGAAAATCTTTGGAGCAAGATATTGGGATCGACCCACCGTCCTACTCTTAAGATTTTCTCTTATGTCACATTCTCAGATTTTTAGGAGGAAATTACACTGATTTAAGCCAGTAGTGGATTACGTAAGCTCGATAAGTGACCCGGCTTCTGGGCCTATGGCAGACGGACCCTCAGCGGATTTACTTTTATTGTGAGAGTATAACTCAGGTAACAAATGTGCTTGCTGCCTTTGGCTGTTTACTTAAAAAATAACATTCCTCTGTATCCAATAACATTGCTTTGTATCTGTATCGACGGGGGGGGGGGGGGGGCGTGTGTGGGCTATCGCGCCTCTTTAACTCTTGTGAAAGCCTATACCTCCCGCCAACTAGTTTAAGGAGCAGGTTGCCTATGACGGGTGGTGGTCGCTCACCTGGCGGCGGCGGCGTCTCCCTTTGCTACCGCCACACCTCCACACACCCATCACACCAGATGTGGCGACAGAGGCTGCCTTAGGGATCTCTGTGTGGGGGGTAAAAAGGGGGCATAACCTAACTAAGAAATAGCCTGTATCCAGCATATCATTCTTCACTCTTGCTTTCAGGAACAAGCCTGGTTTCCGTGTCTGTAAACTTGTCAAAACTGGGCTCCAACACCTGCTGGAGAGGAGCCTCTTTAACAAGACCCAACCGCTGGAGTCCACGTGGAGACTATCGCAGCATCTGCCATCTATTGGAGTATTCCTCGACTCGAGCGTGACTAAGGACTCACCTCTCGACCTCCAGCACCTGCACTACTCCGGAAATGAGGAAACACCTGTCTCCTGGATGTCGCCGACCATGTATGGAAGCATCGGCATGTTGGGGACGGACGACAGCTACAGGAATCTGGGTCTTGGTAGACTGGTAATCAAGGTCATGGGGAGGCTATATGCTAGCCAGGGCTTCATCCCTAACGCCCACGTCAGCTACGACAACCCACCTTCTATAGCAACGTTCAGCAAGATACCAGGCTGGGAAAACACTCACACTGCCGCCTGGATGGCCTTCGAGCAGACAAATGGAATCAGTGAAATATCACAGGACAAAGATCCCCAATTACTATAACAAAATATATTTTATAAGTTCTAAAGGATAACTCATAAAAATAATAATGACAAATAAAAAATTAATCATAATAACAATAATTATTGTCATTATATTAATAATTAATAAACACAAGTCCAATGTAACAAATATTCCTCACTAGCATTGTAGCGAAAAGATTCAGCAAAAAAACAAGATTGTTTAATTCTGCGACAAATTATGTGGAAATTCTGTTTCTCACTTATTTCTCACAAACTGCTTGCCGTTCTTCCCTGGGTTTACTCTGATCTCATCTCGGCGACCAATAAGAACATCCGAGTTATGGAGTTCCCTCGTATTACATATATGTCTGTGTATGCATATATTTGAATATGTTTAGGCAATATTAACGACTCTGTAACTAGCTTCACAATATTGTCACTTACGTAACTAAATGAACTATTGGGTTTGATTCTTGGGCCCTTTATGTACCTCTGTAAACATTTCTACCATCGCCCACGTGATGCTGTTCGAATAATCTCTCTCAGCTGGATATACAGGTGACTATCCTCTTATGATGCCGTTAAGTTCACTATTCCTCGAGTGCCTCCCCCTGTACTTTGGCAGAGCAGGCCATGCTGGCCGCACCTGTCATCCACCACTTCGCTGTAAATACACGCTCACACATACTATATTATATATATATATATATATATATATATATATATATATATATATATATATATATATATATATAACTGAAAACTCACACCCCAGAAGTGACTCGAACCCATACTCCCACAACTGGTATGTACAGGGACGCCTTAATCCGCTTGACCATCACGACCGGACATAAGGAAGTGATAGCCGAGGCTATATGAACCACTTCCCCGCCGGCACTCGGATGGTAATCTTGGGCATAGCATTTTATCAAATCACCTCATTCTTTGTATATATATAGTTGTATATAGTCCTGGGGACCATTCAGGCTTGTTTGCATTTGTGTTCCTCACGTGTGCCCCAAAGAATGAGGTGATTTGATAAAATGCTATGCCCAAGATTACCATCCGAGTGCCGGCGGGGAAGTGGTTCATATAGCCTCGGCTATCACTTCCTTATGTCCGGTCGTGATGGTCAAGCGGATTAAGGCGTCCCTGTACATACCAGTTGTGGGAGTATGGGTTCGAGTCACTTCTGGGGTGTGAGTTTTCAGTTGTATATAGTCCTGGGGACCATTCAGGCTTGTTTGCATATATATATATATATATATATATATATATATATATATATATATATATATATATATATATATATATATATATATATATATATTATTAAATATGACCGAAAAAGTAAGATTAATAATTCTAACACGAATTTTCTCAATCTTTCGTACATTTCTTTTCACTGTTGGAGGTAAATCAAAAATCAATTCTCCAAAATTCATTTTTATTTCTAGTTTGACGCGACACGAGCGCGTTTCGTAAAACTTATTACATTTTCAAAGACTTTAGTTTACAAATACACAACTGAATAGAACTTACGCATCTCCGATTTTATATCTACATTTGAGTGAGGTGGAAAGGGTGAGGTGGCATTAATAGGGTATTAATTTCATCAACACAAGACAGAACACGAAACAATGGGTATTGAATAGAAGTGTTTGTAGAAAGCCTATTGGTCCATATTTCTTGATGCTTCTATATTGGAGCGGAGTCTTGAGGTGGGTAGAATATAGTTGTGCATTAATTGGCTGTTGATTGCTGGTGTTGACTTCTTGATGTGTAGTGCCTTGCAAACGTCAAGCCGCCTGCTATCGCTGTATCTATCGATGATTTCTGTGTTGTTTACTAGGATTTCTCTGGCGATGGTTTGGTTGTGGGAAGAGATTATATGTTCCTTAATGGAGCCCTGTTGCTTATGCATCGTTAAACGCCTAGAAAGAGATGTTGTCTTGCCTATATACTGGGTTTTTTGGAGCTTACAGTCCCCAAGAGGGCATTTGAAGGCATAGACGACGTTAGTCTCTTTTAAAGCGTTCTGTTTTGTGTCTGGAGAGTTTCTCATGAGTAGGCTGGCCGTTTTTCTGATTTTATAGTAAATCGTCAGTTGTATCCTCTGATTTTTGTCTGTAGGGATAACGTTTCTATTAACAATATCTTTCAGGACCCTTTCCTCCGTTTTATGAGCTGTGGAAAAGAAGTTCCTGTAAAATAGTCTAATAGGGGGTATAGGTGTTGTGTTAGTTGTCTCTTCAGAGGTTGCATGGCGTTTCACTTTCCTTCTTATGATGTCTTCGACGAAACCATTGGAGAAGCCGTTGTTGACTAGGACCTGCCTTACCCTACAGAGTTCTTCGTCGACTTGCTTCCATTCTGAGCTGTGGCTGAGAGCACGGTCGACATATGCGTTAACAACACTCCTCTTGTACCAGTCTGGGCAGTCGCTGTTGGCATTTAGGCACATTCCTATGTTCGTTTCCTTAGTGTAGACTGCAGTGTGGAAACCTCCGCTCTTTTCCATGACTGTTACATCTAGAAAGGGCAGCTTCCCGTCCTTTTCCATCTCGTAAGTGAAACGCAACACGGAACTCTGCTCAAATGCCTCCTTCAGCTCCTGCAGATGTCTGACATCAGGTACCTGTGTAAAAATGTCGTCAACATACCTGCAGTATATGGCCGGTTTCAAGTTCATGTCGACTAAGACTTTTTGCTCGATGGTACCCATGTAGAAGTTTGCAAACAACTTCTACATGGAACATATAATCTCTTCCCACAACCAAACCATCGCCAGAGAAATCCTAGTAAACAACACAGAAATCATCGATAGATACAGCGATAGCAGGCGGCTTGACGTTTGCGAGGCACTACACATCAAGAAGTCAACACCAGCAATCAACAGCCAATTAATGCACAACTATATTCTACCCACCTCAAGACTCCGCTCCAATATAGAAGCATCAAGAAATATGGACCAATAGGCTTTCTACAAACACTTCTATTCAGTACCCATTGTTTCGTGTTCTGTCTTGTATTGATGAAATTAATACCCTATTAATACCACCTCTTGTTCTGTCTTGTGTTGATGAAATTAATACCCTATTAGTGCCACCTCACCCCATCCACCTCACTCAAATGTAGATATAAAATCGGAGATGCGTAAGTTCTATTCAGTTGTGTATTTGTAAACTAAAGTCTTTGAAAATGTAATAAGTTTTACGAAACGTGCTCGTGTCGCGTCAGACTAGAAATAAAAATGAATTTTGGAGAATTGATTTTTGATTTACCTCCAACAGTGAAAAGAAATGTACGAAAGATTGAAAAAATTCGTGTTAGAATTATTAATCTTACTTTTTCGGTCATATTTAATAATATATGTCTACAGGAAAGACTGCTACCAAAATATATATATATATATATATATATATATATATATATATATATATATATATATAAAGTATAAAAATATTCCATAATAATCTATTAACTTTTAAATAAAAATAAACAAATACTAATACAAAATTGATAATGTGAAAACAAAAAAAACACTAAAAAGCAAACTGAAATGCTCATGAATGATTAAATTGTGTATATATCACTAGGGTTAAGTCTCCAATCTTGGTACATTGGCACTGAAAAAATCTAGAGCGACTGTGCACGTCCATAGAAAAAAGAAAACGAAACTACAAACATATCGAGAACTCTCTGAATATGCTCTAAAATTATATTGAAGAATGTCGGGTATCTAATGGAAGCCTATTACAATACATATTATAATGTTAATCTTTCCATGGGCCTCCAGCCTGGTGCCTTCTTTTGATAATTTCTTACTTTTCATGGGCCTTGAGAAAAATAAAATCAAAGTATATTTTGTGTTACATTTAAGGTGCTAAACCTGATATATTTTCCAATTTTGTTTTCAGGCTTATGTACTGAAAACAAATAACATTTTTGAGCTATAGGGTCACATAAGGCTAGACACCTGGAAAGTTGCGTAATGGGCAACTGTGTCCAGAAAAAACTACCATACTTAACAGTTTCTGGTCTCGAGATACCAAAACCAAGTCCTGTATCTCCAAATCAATTGAAAATGCCACCGACGCAAGCCAACTACAGCATGCTACTAATGTCTACAAATAAATACTGTACCAGACTTCAGTGCTTAGTGGTTCTCACGGTCATGTAATATCAAATATTACAGATAGGTGGTTCCTGGGAAATAAGCCACTGAGCATTTTATGTTCAGTGACTGATGTTCCCATGATGATTTCCCACTGATGTTCAGAATATATATATCTTGCCGTCCGGAGACTGGACATATGAGACAACTCCTAACGCCTCAGTTTTGTAATAACCACCAGTAGGTGTATATCCATGAGTATAGCTTCCATTTCCGTGTAATATGCATCCTTATTCATAAATACAGTAATCACACTGCCTTAATATATGGTAACTGCACAGTCAACTGTCATCACCATAGTATATCTTGTCATAAGTTTTGCAATAAACTGAATATAACCTTTTAAGTTTTTTGAGAACGTCAATAAAGTGTTTAAAAAGACCAAAAATTTTACCCAAGTATTTTTTAAACTATAATCCTCTTTATTCTATTTATTATATATATTATTATCCATTAAATTAGTAGGGTCAGCTGAATAACTAAAAGGTTCTAGTATTGGGCATTCATCCCAAAGCCTAATTATTGTTATGGAAGATCAATTATACCCATACACTGCTGTAGTTGACTTCTGTATGCGTTATGGAACTGTACTGTAGTTTCAGGGAAAGCTAGTGGTGTGTAATAGGCAGTGGTATGAAAGATTGGTAAAAAAGATGAAGACACTCGTATCCCTGTTCACTGCATGGATACAGGTTCAATGAGGCTGCGGTACTTCTATACAGGATAATTTAACATCATAATGTAACTTTTGTCGTCAGGCTAGCTTTTTGATACTGTATTCCCCTTCATATAGTCTAGGGTAGCTGCATAAAGGCAGATGTACCTAATGTATTATTAATAATAATAATAAAGGCCAAAACCCATAAAAACTTAAAAATAAGAGAAGTGGAATGTTCACAAATAATTAACATCATGCTCACCGTCTACACACACATTCAACTTGGTATATAATGAATAATGAAGAGTTAAAATCCTTTTCTAATGTGCCAGAGTAACCTATTAAGCGGATGCCTAGTTTTCTTGACCAGTCTGCTGGCCATCATGGGGATATGAAATTCATAGTTTGTGAGTAGGTCTTTAATTCTTTATAACTTGAGATGGTCCATGGTTTCATAGGTTACCCAATGTGTGAAATAACATTATGTCTGCTCTATATTGAAGCTAGATAAATGTGAAACTGTTACCTCTTGTGAGAGTCGCATTACACACTTTAAAGTGTGTAATGCTGGACTGTAGCTGTACTTGGGATCTTAAAACTTGTTCATGATTTGTCACAATAAGATTAACCTTTATGTGTCTTGTTTGTGGAATTTTTAGTTCTATGACCTGCAGCCTTAACTAGTATGGGAGATGATTATGATTCTCTCAGATCCTCATTCTCTGGGATGATGATGATCATCACTTCTGGGATGATTTTCGTCACTGATAGTGAAAGAACAACTGAACTTAGAAGAATTAATTATACATTAAATTAATTATACATTATTAATTTATTTAATTCTTATTAATTAAGAACTATTATTTTTTTATTATGCACCCCCATACCTATCCCGTGTAAGGCACCACGGGCTCACCATAGCCCGTGTTACTTGAAACTTTTTGTTTCAGGTAGCGAATCTTTAACAACAACAACTATCCCGTGGGCGGTGGTGGAAAGGGTTACAGAGGTACATGATCAGGCAAGGGGAAATTCACACCAGTTACTCCATCTATCATCATTATATTATGCAGGAAGAACCACACGTCTACGGGTCATCCAATAAGGCTAGCAGAGTTCTAGATGTTACCATTGCTAGGCTTAGGCTCTCCAACGAGTACCTCTGGGAGTTTGCAACATCTACTGATGTAGATTTGACTAAATGTAAACTCTGTCAGCAGAACTATTCGCATCCTTTGCGTCATTTCATAATGGCAAGTGAAAAAATTGCGCAATTCAGAGATAACACGATCAATGGAGTCCAAGAAATGTGTAAGTACCTCATTCATAAGAATAAACACTATTCTCATGGTGGAAAAGTTTTTTTTTATTAATATATTAGGTACATCTGCATTTGGGCAGCTACCCGAGACTATAAGAAGGGGAGTACAGTGTGTCAAAAAGCTAGCTACATTGTACTAAAAAATTCCCATCACACAAGATGGTTAGTCATACAGAGGCATGTGATAAGTTAGTGGAAGAGCTTGCAGAGCCACATATAATTGCCTACGAAACTGACCATCTTAATTCATTGGAAGCTTTCCTAAACACATCTCACGGTCGTCCCGGGAGCTCAGTGTACCAGGCGTGTGGCAGGGTGAAGGACCCTGGCTGGCTGCCGCTCCTACAACATTTTCTTCTTGCTATAGTCGCAACAAGATAGAGCAGCGCTGTGGATGAAAGAAGCTTTTTACAGTTTCAAAGTGTGAGAATCAACAGCAAACATATTCAACATAAAGGTAAATTCAGAATTCATCGTACATAACAGGCTCCTGTCCTAAACCTAATTATATAAGTATTCATCCAAAATAAGTCAAGTTCATATATTAAAAATTGTAACCATGAAAGTACTATATAGTTTTGAAAAGTACCAGACATATTCCAGAAGTCCCCAAACTGCGCTACAGCACCAATTAAACTATAATAGTTTGTTTTGGATAGCGGGGTGTTGGGGCAACCCGTCCTCTTAAAAAGAACGTCACTTTTGGCTCGTATGCGCGATATGGCTAAATTTGGACGTAATTTGAAATGAAATCGACTCACAAAAGTGACGTTCTGTTCCGTTTTCTATTTGAGTCGTCCGCCTTACGCGCAGAGGTTATAAGAGGACACTTTAAATTCACGTTTTTCATAACGTTTTGAAACTTTATGAGAATTTCCTGCCCACCTAACCTATCAGAGGACCCTTAACTTACTGTTGTTGAAAAAAGAAATCCCAAATTTATTTTCATTTTTTTTTCATTTTCAAATTACGTCCAAATTCGGCCATACGGGCAAACGGCCAAAAGCGACGTTCTTTTTAAGAGGACAGGTTGGTTGGGGAGGGGGTGTTGGTAGGAGAGAAGAGTCATCGCGGCCTTGAACCAGCGCCTCTCCAGCCATTTGCCAGTGTGATTTCAGACAAATCGATTCAGAATACAACACGGTTTACTTACTCTTAGCAGACCAGTTTAACAGAAGACTAACGGAGAGCCATTAGTAACTCTCCAAGTTGAATAATCATGATTAACAGCACAATAATCGACGGTGTAAGAAAGGATAAATGAGTTACAGCTGAAAGGTCACAAAGTGAAATTTATGTGGATTCCATCTCATGTTGGGATAGTACTCAACGAGGTGGCGGATGACTTGGCCAATCGTGCCACATCAAAACCACAAGTTTACATTGAAATTGAAATTGAAATAAGTTTATTGAGGTAAAATACACAAAAAGGGATGAGGTAGCTTAAGTTATTCTCACCTCGTTCAATACAACGTGTTCATACATATATAGACACTTCACAAACCGTAAACATATTACCGAACATTCTGAGTGATAAACATATACATTTCTTCCTTTACACATGTAGTATATTACCAGACGTACACACAAATACTTTTATGACTAGATATACAGACAATTTGCAATAGACATTCAGACAATTAACAAAAGGTTACAATCTTGGTGCAAAATTCTTATATTTCTCCAGAATATCATCAATCTTTCCGTTGTGACACATAATAATTATTTAGTTCTGGACTATGTCCAGAACTATAGTAAACTCAGTCCAGCCACTTTGACTGGACGGTAGAGCGACGGTCTCGCTTCATGCAGGTCAGAGTTCAGTCCCCAACCGTCCAAGTGGTTGGGCATTATTCCTTCTCCCGTCCCATCCCAAGGTCTTATCCTGACCCCTTCCAAGTGCTATAATGTCGTAATGGCTTGGCGCTTTCCCTGATAATTAAAAAAAATAAAGTAAACTCAGTGCATATAGTATCAGGAAATGGTCTATATCACGGAAAATTGTGCATATTGCTAAAAAAACAAAGAAAACCACATTTTTTTTTTTTACTTTACCAAATACCATGTACATCTCAGCAATTTCTGTTTTAAAGCAAAAGAGTCAATTTAAAATAACAAAGCATGGTTATGATGACGAAAAAACGTATTGACGAACAGTCTATGGTAGATTTCGACTCCAATAGATTCAAAAGATTTTTTGTAATTTGTTTCATTTCGGATAGATGCCCAAAAAGCAATCATGTGTTTGAGTAAGGTTGTCATATTGCTTGAAATTATCATATTAATAGGATAATTTTTCATGCGCCTGAGCCTTTTCTTTAGCTACCTTTGATATTGTTCTGATATATGTTAAACACTATATTAACTCTTTCTGCATCCCTTGACAGTGTACCTATATTTCTATTTCAAATCATTTCAGCAAACGCTGCAAACGTTTTCACAGTACTTTCAGCAGCTATACGATGGGCAAATCAAATGTTCAAGTCGTGGATGGAGGACTTTGAGTATAAGAACTTTCATTCGCTACATCAAGACATTTTGGTTCAACTTTTATCTTAAAAAGGTATTTCCTTGGTAAAGGATCCAGCAGTTTCTTTGAATTCTGTATGAATATGTCATCACAGAATTTGTTTCCTTTTTGTCCCTTAAGACAGGCTGCGGGCAGCCGCGTCCAACAGCCTGGTTGATCAGTCCGGCAACCAGGAGGCCTGGTCGACGACCGGGCCGCGGGGACGCTAAGCCCCGGAAGCACCTCAAGGTAACCTCGAGGTAACCTCGAGGTAAGGTAAGAATTCTGGTTATTTTTAATGTTGCCGAAAATCTTCAGAAGCATAAATATGAGCATAAATATATTATTTTATTTGTTAAATATTATGTATAAATTTCTTATCAGTCCCATGATTGTATTTCCTACACTGCATTTCTTTCAAGTGAACCAGTAGAGTGAGAAAGGGAGAGTCATCATGGCTGCGCGAGTCTTCACTCAAGTGACCAGTAGGCGCCAACTTATGGAACTTGCTGACATGCTCATGGCGGACCTACCCTACTCGGCCACAGTGAGTTGACATGCCTCACCCGACTGTAGCTCCGGGAGAGAACTGTGGACTAGCTAAAACCTTAACACTTACAAGTGATATAGTCTTAGTGACTTGCCGATTTCTCTTGATAATTCCCTTCTCTTTTTGAAAATGATTTTCAAGAAGCTCCTTTAACTATTTTAATGAATGACGATTATGGCTTAATTTAGTTTCAAGAGAGCAATTGGACCATTTCATTATTCATTGATCGTGAGACAACTTCATGTATTCAGTAACTGAGTCGATTTGCCTTAATTTATAACAATGAGTCAACTTTTCTTCCTTGGCAACAGTGAGACGAAAACTGTTTCAGATATATTTTGGTTTTTAAAAATATATCTGATTTAGACTTAGAATTACAAATACATGTAGCTGATTTTATGGTGTTGTCTTTGTCAGTTGCCCGTCCTTTACGGACAAACCAACCCAAAATCTGTAGAGTGCTTATCTCTAGATCAGGAGATCACTCTGTACGCTTCCTACTCTCGGAGATGGGCCTAACGTCACACCTTTAGTTGGTGCGGCCTCAACACTGGCCTCGTTGTCACGTGTACACACCTAACTCGAGCCGCTGTGACTCCCCACAGCGGCTCAGCAGTAATTCTGCCGAGCCTGGCAGAATAACTCTAAAGGGGAGACTCGTTTCTCCTGCAGACTGAGATCATAACACTGAATATATATATATGGACTGAAATATATTGCTTTCAACATTCCCCCACAGAAGGACTACAAAATTTTGGTAATTATTATTATTGATCAAGTAAAATATTAAAAAGGCTTTGTCTTACTATAATATTGCACAAGACCTTGTAATAATATCATTTAATCTCGTAAAAGTCAGTTTATTAACAAGAATGAGTTCTTGAATGCAGATAATTCTCCTTTTAATCATATTTTTTGTTTAGTTGTTAACGTGAATGTAAACTATGACAGATGCACAACAACCTGCTCCTACACGCTCGAGGGTGGCTGTCCACGACCAGGTTCTACACCTTGCCCACCCAACCACCCTCTCACACACTCTTGTGGCAGAAGACGGTAAGTTCTGCGTATCTCCTGCATCCTGTCCTCTCGCATAGTACATCGCATTTTGACGTATAACTCCCCTAAGACCAAAAACTGATGTGCAACAAATCATAGCGGCTCGCAAAATCGATGTGATGTTCAGTTTTCTATTCGCGGGTCATCGAATAGGTTTGGTTCGGGCAATTTAGTACATCATTTTTGTGACGTTGTGAAGCCAGAAACCATACGCCGCCAAAACCAAAATGTACTAACAGTTTTGGAATCAACCGCCTTCTCACTTCATTTATTCCAATCGTTTACTACTCTTTTTGCAAAGAGAAATTTCTAATATTTTCTGCCACATTTGTTTCCTTAGCTTGAATCTATAACCTCTTTTACTTGCGTGCGCGCATTTCCAAGTAATAGAGACTCACAAATGCTGGTGTTCTTACACTGTTTCTCTACCTCTAGAATGTGCCCTCCAGTATTGCAGTCTACTGCCGGGAAGCGGAATTCGAACAACTGATAGAGGCGCTAAGGGAGACGCCTCTATTGAACTGGCAACGACACCTGCTGATCTATGATGTTCCCCACTTCCTGGTTGAGCCGCTGAAGATGCTGGCCCAAGAGCTGGGGAGCTCCCTCGTCTATTGGGATCCAAATTACACATTTACTTACCGCCCTAACATGGATACTGAAATCCTCAGGTTGGTACTTACCTTACCATACAGTGAACTTTAAAGTGGCAATATCTACCGTGCAGGGATATATATACACCAAGAAGTGTCCTCCATTTCTCGGTATACACACTGAGTTTACTTTAGTTCTTGACTTTGTTCAGGGCTAAAGTATACTTGCTGGTTGGTCAGTAAGCTAGAGTCAAGGCTTTAAAAACCCTCGTGCAGTTGATAGGCCTTAAGGCTTAAGCCCTTCACCAAACTAAACATCGCGTAGAGTGGAAACTCAGGAAAGTGTTTGCCAATTCATTTGAGGGAGCTGTTCTAGAACTACGCAGGCTTCATGGTGTTAGATGTTAGAGACGTCTTGTATGTAAGGCAGGGGATGGCTTAGACAATTATTAACATATGTAAGATGGGAAAGAAAAATAGCTTTAATTATATGGAATATAATATGAATAATTATAAAAATAGACAATCTTTAACGGCAATATCAACAATTCAACAGAATGAATATACTGAATACGTTGTAATAAATGCGAATGATATTAAAAAGCTAACAAAAATTATGAAACAATTAAACAATGTTTAGCGTAACATAAGTATGAGAATACATTACAAGCATTTAACAACAATTATTAAGTCTGCCATGATAGCAGCCGAAGGATCATGTAGTACACTTGTGGCGTATGTATGGTAGGGCATGTACCCGGGTCGTCACAGAGCAATGCTTTCACAAGCAATATCTGTGTTTGATTATATTATTATATATAGTTAAATGATATATTTCTTACCGTTGACTGTATTGCATATATATTTATGTACATGTAAAAATCCATGTTCACGTTCAAAAACATAAACATGGATTTTAATACGTGGAACATGGAAAAAAAAACATGTTCTTAAATATTATGGAGTTCGAAGTCAGAACTGAAGTTAAATGTATGATTAACCTGGACTGCTGGTACTTGCACTACCAGTCAAACACTTCTCTATGCTGCGTCAAAAGGGCCCCAATTAAACACCAAAGCATATATTAACAGGCCGTCCAAAGACAGGAGGTAAGACCCGGCCTCCAGGGAAATAGTCCAAAAATTGTACCTGCAAGGGATGATGTCCTCTTGTGCCTGGGACATAAATTATTTAAAATGGATGTAATTACTTTCACTTAATATAAACCTAATCTTACCCAGAAAATGACAGTGCCTGTTGACATTTACTCTACCTTCCAAGAACTCTTTTGGAAAGAGAACCTGGCCTACAAAGACTAGCAAAGGCTCGCCCAAAAGAATTAAGGTGAAGCACAGTTCAAGAACATTCCTCCCCCCCCCCCTGTCGCATATAATCCTGTCCTGGAACGGTTAAAGAACAACACACACCTATTAGTGTCCCTGGAGTTGAAACACTAATCCTATCCAAGGTACTGTGCTGAATATTACAACTTGGAAGGTATTACAATCAATGGAAAGTAAAGTCAGTGGCCAGTATGAATGACTTACCTGAATGATAAAATGCTGGCATTCCCAGCAATAATCGTCCATATTATGAGTGACCAGTGAGGATTATAATAGGGGTGTTTGTTTAGTATTAGGAAAAATCAAAATCACACTATTTTACTCAATTTGTGGACTAGGTTCCCACAGTAACACTATGTTGGCAATAGCCTAATTTTGCGGGTTGCTAGACCCGGCCCCAGGAAGAAACTCCCAAATGTGTGTCTAAAGGTAAATAACGATCTCACCAAGCCCACAGGAAAGAAAGTATCAATCTAATTATTATAAAAAAACTCTTACACTCATAACAAATGATCTAGCCTTCTGACAATTACTTTATGATCCAATACTCTCGTTGGATAGAAGCACGGATTTACACCAACAAAATACTAGGCAGGAATTAACACTGGTGGAACAGTAAATATTACACACAGAACTCTGGTACACCACATCAGTACCATATCCTCTTCCAGGTCACTTTACTTGCTACAAAACTGTGAGTGAGCTGTAAGTTCCATTTATAACCTACTTAATAAAAATATATAACCACGGTGGCAGATATATAAAGGAATGAACTTATCTGAGAGTAAATAATGCTGACAAACTGGACAAGTGCTGTACAAGAATGTAAGAACTTTTGTACTTGTGTGTGTGTATATATATATATATATATATATATATATATATATATATATATATATATATATATATATATATATATATATATATATATATATATATATATATGTCGTACCTAGTAGCCAGAACGCACTTCTCAGCCTACTATGCAAGGCCCGATTTGCTTAATAAGCCAAGTTTTCATGAATTAATTGTTTTTCGACCACCTAACCTACCTAACCTAACCTAACCTAACTTTTTCGGCTACCAAACCTAACCTAACCTATAAAGATAGGTTAGGTTAGGTTAGGTAGGGTTGGTTAGGTTCGGTCATATATCTACGTTATTTTTAACTCCAATAAAAAAAACTTGACCTCATACATAATGAAATGGGTAGCTTTATCATTTCATAAGAAAAAAATTAGAGAAAATATATTAATTCAGGAAAACTTGGCTTATTAGGCAAATCGGGCCTTGCATAGTAGGCTGAGAAGTGCGTTCTGGCTACTAGGTACGACATATATATATATATATATATATATATATATATATATATATATATATATATATATATATATATATATATATATATATATATATATATATATATATATATATATATATATATATATATATATATATGTTTCATTGAATATGACCGCATATTCTGTATTTATTATTTTCTGGTTTAGGGCTTCTATCCCTCTAACTATTTTCTTAGCATCAGGGCTTAATTGAAATAGGAGTTCTCCAAAACTCATTTTCGTACTTTTAAGGTGAAGAAAAGAAGTGATTTACTATAGAGTGTATTACACTTATTTGTATAATTTGCACGACGTTTCGAACCTCCATGGTTCATTCTCAAGTGAACAGATCTTACAATACTAGTTGATTTTATACCCGCATTAGGTCAGGTGATAATACAATGAAGGTGAAAACATGGGGGGATACATAAGGGAAAAACATAGGGGCTGCAGAAGGCTTATTGGCCCATACGAGGCATCTCCTATCTAAACACAAAGATTAATCCAGTGTAATTGGCCTGTTATGTTGGACATTGTCTTCTGTGTTGGCATCGATATGTTCTTGTCTTGTCCTTACTCTCATGGTGGGTAGAGTAAATAGTTCCGTGATTTGGGTGTTCATGGTAGGTCGCTCTATTCTTATGTGAATTGCCTCAAGAATTTGTAATC